>NC_133479.1:799812-828023 GCF_025370935.1 Choristoneura fumiferana
ATCGCTGCGTGGAATAATGATTAAAAGCGTGTATTACAAAACGCAAATATTTTCTAATATAAACCGGAATAAAGCAAACACTAAGTAAGTACAGATAATTTATATTATCCAAAAATCGAGATTTATCGAAAACGGTGAGACTTTTACTATATACTTACTACGGCCATTACAAACGTGCGAACTGAGTCATAAATCATTTTAAAGGTACCTCTCACTCGCACTCACGTTTGTAATGGCCGTAGTATAAGGTATTTTTTTATATTTTTTAATGACTTGCCCACCTACCTCCCATTTAAGTTTGTTGTATTACTTACGGGACACCCTGTAAATAGAAGTCACAATTTTTTTGGGAGTGCGCCGACGCAGCCTGATTTTTAATTTATAAAAATAAGTAAAAAGCAATTTATCATGTTTTCTTTTATGTAGGTAACAAATCCTATATCCGCATACACGGAAAATCGGCATCCGCAACATCCCTGTTTCAGAGGACGACAAAATTATTATTTTTGAAAGATAGGGGGGGGGATGACTGCGGAAATAAAGTGACCTAAACTCATAAAAAATATAAATCCGACACTGCGTCAGAAACTTATAACTTTTTAGATATTTCCTGAATATATTTTATTGTCTTTAAAATTGAAATCGTTAAATGCTAGAGTAGAGCGGCAGTGAAAGTGTTCCCTTGACGGTGCGATGACGCCGAGCGGCCGCTCGGTTACGAAAGGCTGATGTTACTGTTGAGGGTGAACGGGGCTCATGACTGCTAGATCATGTTTTATCATTTTCTATTATTTCTTAACGTCTCAATCTAATATGTCTAAAATTTAATTGAAAAGAAAAGAAAGATTTATTTCGCCCCATAAGTACCACCTAAGACTAAGACTAAAACTAGCACTAAAACTATGTTACTTGGTGACACGGCAGGATACTATGTGCAGTAACACTGATTTTTGGTTGGTTGGAGATTTAAATGAAGAAAGAATTTCATCTATCTAAGGGGCTCTAGCGATTTTTTTATTCAAAACTCTGGACGGCTTTCGTCCTGGATTACCTAACACATTAGATATTTTTAATTTTAAATCTGGTGGTGATGTGACGTACTTAAAAAAACTTTTTCGTTTTACTTATTTATTTATTTTACCAACGCGTGCAATCATCATAATAATAAATTTATTTAATTACTAGCTATTTGCCCGCGACTTGGCCCGCGTGGATTCGGTTATCGCGCGCTGTTCCCTCGGGAACTGTGCATTTTCCGGGATAAAAAGTAAGCCTTTGTCACTCTCTGGCCCATAAACTATCCCTATGCCAAAAATCACGTCGATCCGTCGCTCCGTTTCGACGTGAAAGACGGACAAAACGTACAAACACACACACTTTCGCATTTATAATTATTAGTAAAGATTTGCATAGGCGTTTTTTTGTTTTATATGCAAGATAGTGAAATAATTTTTGAGAAATTAGTAAATTTCAATTTACTGAGTATAGTTTAAGGAGGCGAAGTTGTAGGTATACACTATTTTTATCAAATTTATAAAACGGTGTAAACAAAGACGCCATTAACCCGAGCACAGACTATTTATACCTAACAGCTATTGCAAAATAGTTAATCTGTTCAGTAAATCGATTAATTTATTAATTGAATAGGTCGATTTATTTAGTACTAAAAAAGGGGACGAATTTATTTAAGTTTTTACAATACTTGATTGAATTCCAAAGACTATTTATTCAATTATAAAAGCAGTAACTATTTTTTAATTAAATAAAAATCGCATTTTCTACTAACGCCATGCTACTATACAGAACAGATTACACACGTGTTTTATTCTAGAAATAACGTCAGATTTTGACGAAATTTTTTCAAACGAAAATTAAACATTGAAACCAAGCGAATTTTGATGAAAAAAGTGATTAGACGTCTAGTTAAAAGACACGAATTATAGATAAATGTGTCATTGATTCGATTCAGTGAATGTGTATACAAGAATTTTGATGAAATCTACTTCTTTCATAAATTGGATTGATATAGCATACTAGTGTATTACTACAATACTTCATAACTATCAATAGGTATAGAGTATAGTACTCATCGAACGTCTAGCCTTCGCCTGAAATGTCAGACATTTATATTACGACGCAATCACTTTGCATTCGCGATGTTTCCACGCAGCTTCCGTATGCGATTTTCCAAATGGAACGCTGCGGCTTTATGGACCAATTATCGGCTCATCGGATCCAACGCCCCATCGGCCGATAGGCCCGCGGAATGGGTGAGATAGACACTGTTGCCACTGTAGATTTATTTTTAATTAGACCACAGACGATTTAAAAGGTATCGTGTTCTGCAGTCTACTAGTACAAGGTGTTAATTAAATAACTGAAAACGAGAAAGTGGTTTGATCAGAATCGAGAGTAGAATCGATTACACTATGTTTTAAATTAGGTTGTGTTTGTGTTTTTAAATCCCTTTTTTATTGTGCCCAGTCTAAAAGTTACGACTGCAACAGGCGCCAATTAAATGTTTTAGGAAGGTTGCATACTATTTCGATAGTTTAATACTGGCCGGTTTTCTTTTACCGGTGTGATTTTCTTCCAAAAACTGACAAATACAAATCATGAGTGTAGAGTTAGAAATAAAGTAGAATTACTGACTTAGCAAAACATAGGAATATCATTTAAAATATTGAAAATAAATGCAATCAACTAACTTAAAATGAAAAAATATTTTTCGGGTCTGAGGTTTTCAGTTATTTAATTAACATCTTGTATATTTAGTTGCTAAAAGGCATGTAGTAACCAATTCAGTAGAAATCCTACCTACCTAGTGTCCTTGGTCTCATCTCAAAATAAACGCCCAAGTGCGAGCCGGACTCGCGCACTAAGAGTTCCGTACCATTATCTTAACAACATTAGACATTAGCAAAGAACGGCAAAAAACTCAAGTTTGTTGTATGGGAGCCCCCTTAAATATTTATTTTATTTTAATTTAATTATTTATTTTCAAACTGATTATACAACTAAAGATTCCGTGAGTATTTCAAGCGTCTACCTGTGGCCGTTTTTAATATAAAGCAAAAAACGGCAAAACAATCACGTTTGTTGTATGGCAGCCCCCCTTAAATATTAATTTTATTCTGTTTTTAGTATTTGTTGTTATGTAATACATAATCTGTGAAATTTTTTTTTTTTATAATTTACTGGATCAAGTGTCTCCTCACCACCGCCCATACACTGCAACACCAGGGTATTCAGATGCGGCCAAACTAGAGGCCCTAAGTGGTAATTTCAGGCGGCCCAGATACATTGCAAGCACTGCTGTTTCACGGCTCAGATGGTGGTAGTATTTTGGGTGAAAATTTCAAGTGTCTAACTACTACGACTCAAGAGATAGAGCCCTGTGACAGGCGGCGGACAGATACACAGCGGATTCCCTCAGTGGTAGGGTTCCGCTAAAGGTACGGAACCCTAAAAAAAACAATGCAGTGGCAGTCCTATGGCCTCTTACAAGACCGTGGGTCGAACTCGAGCTCGCACCTTTGAGTTTCTCAGTATTACATTTGAAATTTAGGCGGGTACTGCGAGCTTTAAGTTAAAGGAAAACTTCTTGGAAAAACTTGCAGACACCTGCGAAGTAATTCAATGGTATGTGTAGTTTCCAATCCGCACTAAGCTCTACCCAAGCTTGAGGGGTCTATGCCCAGCGGGACCTAATTAGACCAGTTGCATTTTAGACGAGAAGCGTTTTAGACGAGTAGCGTTATAGACGAGTTGTTTAGTTGTTTTTAGACCAGCTTCCAGTTGCGTTTTCACTTGCTACTTAGACCAGTTTTAAACCACTTGCTACTTAGACCAGTTGCCTTATAGACCACTAGCTACTTAGACCAGCTGCTTTTTAGACCACATGCTACATAGACCAGTTGCTTTTTAGACGAAGTGAGACTAACCCATCCTTTTGACTGCCATAATTTTATAAGTCATAATGTAGTGTTTGTCATAATTATTGTTAGTAATAAAAAAAACCCGCTGAAACCGTACGTATTCCATAATTTTTTAAATTGTCATCCTGTAGAACTCTATAGGTTAGGTTAGGTTTTCTTTTTAAAAATTCTGAAAAATAAATGGTTTCAGAGAAAGAGAGTCATGTCAAAACATTACATTATGGC
Source organism: Choristoneura fumiferana (assembly GCF_025370935.1). Taxonomy (NCBI): domain Eukaryota; kingdom Metazoa; phylum Arthropoda; class Insecta; order Lepidoptera; family Tortricidae; genus Choristoneura; species Choristoneura fumiferana. The sequence continues at coordinate 803,976 of NC_133479.1, forward strand.
TAACAATTTTCGACCAGTCGTTACAGACCCGTACGCAGGAGATAATCAATCACACCCACTAGAACGGTTAGTCGAATTCTTCGGCTCCGCTCCGAGCCGCTTCAACGGGAGCGTGCCCTCAACGCCTTACGCATCATGATTTTTTCGCAACACACCATTAAGCAACTTAGCTCAATAAAATATATATAAAATGCTTTTAAAGTGAATTTCTTGGGCTCCATTAAGCTAATGCATCGCAGATGGTGCCGTGTCCGGTGTCCGCGACTTCTATAACTAAACGTTACAAGAAATCTTCATCCAACTACCTAAAGTACCTAATATAGGTAGGTACATTAAGAGCGATTTCCCTGCTGAGCTGGCAACGTTGCATTTTTGTTAGTTTTTCTCGATTATTCCATAAAAAATGAATGAAAATTAATAATGTTGTCTGATAGAACACTTATTAATATATAAGTTGTGTCTACTCCAATAATTATTCGTTACAGACTTTTATTTTCTTTAAAAACCGGTCATAGACATTAATTCGTTTTTAAGGAATATAAAAGTCTATCACGAATAATTATTGGAGTAGACACATTAACTTATATATTAAGAAGTGTTCTATCAGAAAACATTTTTAATTTTCATTCAATTTTTATGGAATAATCGAGAAAAACTAACAAAAATGCAACGTTGCCAGCTCAGCAGGATTAACGTTCTTAAGATTTTATCAAAGAACATTTTTAGGTTACGAGTTTTTGATAATCATAGAATCCATGTAGATAATGTCATCTAGTCTGTCAATCCTAACTGAAATCCTATTGTCCAACGCACTCGGGAGGACAATCTTTTTCACCACTTCTTTCTGTCACGCGGTGTGGGAAGAGGGTTGAATGAGATAGATGTTGAATTCGAACGTTTGATTTAATAAACTTTGCAATTGTACCAAAAAAGTGTGTTAAAAAAGAAACTTAAGAGAGATCGACAATTTAATAGTTAATCACATACTATAAAACATATTTGTGTGAGAAGTGCTCTAAACCCAGTAAAGTTAATTTCTACAAACAACTTAACATAATAAAAGTGAATATAAAAGTCTTACTACAAAGATATCCACTTAATAATATAATGTATTTATAGTCTAAAGAAGAACCTTTGTGCAAAGTTATAAATTACCAAGTAAGGATTTGACCTGGGCATTGATGAGTCAGTCAGTAAAATAAAAACGGCACATCAAAGCAGACTTTGGGCAAAGTTACACAGCTTCTTAATCTTACAAAAATCTCAAAAATAGCTAATTTACAATTTTCTTTATTGTTGTTAACAACAACGGGATAGTTGGTGTGCTAGTAGCTATTTGAGTAAAGTCATTGAGACAAGAATCAGTCGGGATTAGAATACAATCACAAAACTAGACTCAGGAGTAGGTAACGAAACAAAACTACACAGCAAAGCAACATCCTTAAAACTAACTACAAGTTAGGAGTTTACAAACTACCTCCTACTCTAATATTTTTTAATTTTAAAGTTTAATTTTAAACATCCCGTTGCCGCAACAAGAATACCTACCTACTTTGACTTTCGAACATTCGAATAATATTTTTACACTCAATTGTTAATGTGAACTTTATTGATGTGTAATAGAAATGCTTTTGCGACTACAGCATTGTGTAAGACGCGAGCCGGGTTAAAATTTAAACTATTCTAGCGAAGTGGATGCTTCTGCGGGGAGCGCTCGTACTATGTTAACATTAACGCTTTGGTAAGATGTTTAGTTTCAACTTCGACTTCCGCACTAGTAAAGTTGCATCAAAATATGGGTCGTGCAATCTACACACAAATACAAAAGGCGGAGTGTAAAACTGACGAATGGAAACCAATTAGTATACTGATCCGTGGTCGCACGTGAAGATAGGGTCTGTGCGACATGTAAATAAAGCATGAAATGGTAAAAGAAAACTGTTTTAAAACTTCAAGACACTTATTTTGGTTCTTCTGACGTTTTATCGAGAGTCTCTTAATGAATTTTCACTACTGAGTCTCATCTGATGACTACGGTCCCACTCTGTCAAGAGCGTAGCGAGGGGTTAAACAAGCTTATAAAAAATATCAACGCTTAGAAATAAATACAAAACCATGTTCATGCAAAACTGCTTGTAAACAAAAAATGTTCTATGTAATAACAAACGTACGATGAAACAGGGGAAAAAGCTGATATCAATCAATAACACTTAAGCGGCCAAAATAATATCTCCACGCTTATACATAAATCAGAAACATCTCTACCCCTACCACGGGAAACAAGTTAATATAAATATTAATTGGGTAAAATAAGGTAAAAAAGTGTGAACTATACCTTCAAAATGACCGTGATCGACTCAAAAAATCATCATCATCCCAGCCTATATACGTCCCACTGCTGGGCACAGGCCTCCCTCCTCTCAGAACAAGAGGGCTTGGGCCATAGTTCCCACGCGGGCCCAGTGCGGATTGGGAACTTCACACACACCATTGAATTGCTTCGCAGGTTTGTGCAGGTTTCCTCACAGTTTTTCCTTCACCGCAAAGCTCGTGGTAAATTTCAAATGTAATTCCGCACATGAATTTCGAAAAACTCAGAGGTGCGAGCCGGGGTTTGAACCCACGACCCACTGCTTGAGAGGCGATAGGTCAAACCACTAGGCCACCACGGCTAAAAACTTACCTATTCAAAAAAAATAAAAAATAAAATTAGGAAAGTAGGTACTTTCTCATGTCCATTTTGCCTCACTTCATAATTATCTGTCTTGTATTGTATTTTAAGTTTGTGATGTATATTTATTATTACTTTATTATTATTATTACGTTAAACTGTATATTACACCACTTTGTTATTTTTTTTTTAACTTAATTACCAGTTAATTGCTGCCAATGTACCTACCTACTAAACTATTTGTCGAAGTTAACGGGAATCAATAAATCACGGTGTATGTTTAGGCCGGAAATAACGACGAACAGAGATGATTTAAGTGCAAAAGTCGGGACCTCAGCGTGACTCCCAGCTATAGAGATTTCTCACTCATGCGGGTCCCAAGTTTCATTTCGCGAACTCATAGTACGGTCGGAAAAAAAGCACCTTACCGCGTAAGCATTGTAGCAAAACAGATTGCGGTTTAACCGGTCGTGTAATAAGAACGGCACGAGTTGCCCTCCCGCTCGATCATACCTGAAACAATTACGGATTGTCATTGCGATATACTTTATCTAACATCTTAGTCTGACATACTTTTCTCAGACATGCTATGTAATGTTTATGTTGTGTTCCTTAAAACAGGCTTCAAAATATACTGTTGCAGGCCTAGGCTTGCATGATAACAGTCTTTCATTTCAATGCAAAAGTCAAATATATATTATACACGACTTGAAATTAATAATTTGAATTTCTATGGTTCATTTACCAGTTACTGAATTAATTCACAGGACTACGAATTCTCTATATGTAAAATTACTTATATAAATATTTCCGACGCGTTTTACGTCAAATTACAATTTAATTTACATAATAAAGTACTAATGTAGCTGATTAAATGGGCTGCAGTTCGTGTATACAATAGGGCCCCAAAAGTCAAACAGCACTATAAGAAAAAAGTTTTGGCGGGAAAATTGACAAGCGTTATTGTCTTTTTTTTTGATTGACTGGACTTGGGCTTTAGCCATTTTGCAAGTAAGTGCCATTGTCATTTCAAAACTTTCGTTTAGAAATGTGATACGTGTTTTTTTTTATTCTTGCAGTCCGTTATATCTACATGTTTTATAGGAATTTGATTTTTTTGGGTTTATTTTAACGTTTTAAAAATTCATGTTAGAATGAAATAGGTAAAAACTTATACAGATGGTAGTTATAATTTGAGTCTGTTACAATTTTAGTTGTCTTACGAATAAAACATTGAAAAGAAAGAAATACATTTATTCACAACACAGACAAGACACACAGATGTTATGTGTCATTGCGGTTGTAAATCGGACACTCGGCTCTAGGAGTTTTATTTATTTTAGTGCATAAGTATTTGAGAAAAGCACTATACCAGCCTCGGCGTGAAAGAACATGCCAGCCTCGTATCAGCTCGGCCTCTCCAGTAATGTAATAGTAGGTCACTCCGACAGTTATGTATGGCGAATCTAATGATACCGATACATTGAAATGCGTCCAGCCATTTAGGCTACCAAAGGACCAAACATATTGACATACATAACATACATAGATACGTTGAAAAGCATAAGCCTCCTTTGGGCAGTCGAATAAAAAGATCTTATACGTATAAGATCACATTCTTCGTTTTCAGAGCGACGAAGCCACAAGTTTTATATATGTATGTAAAAGGCTGAAATGTAGAGCTGATAAGCTGACTCGTGCGAGCAAAACCGCGTGTGAAAGCTAGCTGGTTACGCGTTCGCTCGTTACAACCCCCACAGCACTAAGTCGAGCAGACAAAGAATTGTGACTCTTTCAGCGTTATATCATCAGGGGCATATCCGCGGGGCGAAGTGCAGCGTGCAGCCGCATTGCCCGCGGCAGACATAGAACTCGCATTAGAGATAAATGTGGCACACATATTTTTCTACGACATATAGGCTAAGAGCTAGGGGGAGATTTATATAGTTTTTTTAAAAGGTGTCGCACTGTCAGTTTGTTTTTCGAGTGTTGCAACATGATATACAATCGAACAGTTTGATTCCTGTCTTGACTCACCATAAAACTTTCTTATTGTCTACATTATGTTATTTTACTTTATTATAAAAGAAGTTGACTGAATAATTAACTTAGTGAGATTATTATCAATGACAGCCAAAACCACACTAAGAGCTTCAAATTTTACACAGGGTTTCCTTTTATAGAAAGTATTGAAAATGTATTGTGGAAAATAAATACTTAAAAATAACTACTTACACCAAAAATTCTCAATGTCAGATTTGCGTTTATTGTTTTTGAAAATCAACCCCTAAAAGGAGGGCACAAGGGATAGAATATTGGCGCAGTAGTTTAGGGCATAAGGAAGAATAGATGATCATTTACATCTATGCGTATACATTTACGGGAATGAACTAGTGGTTTTATAAATCAACTGCTAGAAAAACGTCATTAGCTCTTAGAGTTTCTCTTCTACTGCGAGATTTTGCTGTGGCAGACCAATTATTATTATCTTATAGAGCAAAACTTAGGTGATATAGTTAATTGGATGTTTTGTTTTATATATTTTTGCAACATTAACTAACATATAAAAATATATACCTAAACAACCTTTTATGTGAGGATGCCAAACTAGTTTGATATTTTTGACTTCGAGGGGCCCACAGGGATCCACAGATTAGTGTTAACTGACGGTTAAATGTGATGCCGTCTCCGTCTATTCGAACGAAACAAATAGAGACGGCATCACATTTAACCGTCAGTTAACACTAATCAATGGATGGTGAAACAGCCCCTGAAAGTTCATTTCATCCGTAACATTGCTATTTCTCGATCATGAATGCATATAAGACAGCTACGTCTGAGCGACATATAAGTAAGTGACATATTTTCAAATGTCATAAAAAATGCGTCATCGATATTGGTAATAATTATGTCCAGTTGGTTTTATCACAATTGAGCCTTTTGAAATATAAATAAAACGCTGCAAACAATTTGTACAAATACTCAGGTATAAACAATAACTTGCCTCTTTACCCGCAACTTTGCATGCGTTGCGTAAACCAATAGATCTGGCAATTCAAATGAAATTCCGGGATTTAAGAGAATACCCAAAACCCGCGTTACACCGTGGTCTTCATTTAAGTATATTGCACAAGGAATAACCACAAAAAATTATGTTTCTACACGTAGCGGTTATATTTTCGGCTGTTATCCTGTAACAATATCGGGTCGAGTATCCTTTACGTTATTCCAGAGATCCAGGTGCAAATCCAGCTAAATTTAATGTGTATGTACTCGTATACAAATGTATATATACTAAATTTCATCTAAATCCGACATACGTGCACTCACAAACTTTCGCTTTTATAATTAGAACTAGCATTCTATTGATTTAAGTTGATGCTGTCCTAATCTCTTCCCAGGGTTCTTAATCTGGACCCGGTAGCCGGTCCGGTAAGCCGGACCGCAGCCAGGCAGTCGATTTGTCAAGTATCGCGGTTAACAACCCGGGTAAGCCGGTTAGAGTATATCGGACTACCGCACCACCCCACCACGTCACAACTATGTATTGAGTCTATGATTTAAATTAATTTCTTTTATTAAATTTATAAATAGATACAAACTTGTTGTCGTCACATACACACAAACATCACGCCTGTATTCCCAAATGGGGTAGGCAGAGCACACGAAACGTTACCATTTCGGAGCCACTTTAGTAATTTTAGGTTAAAATTTGACAAAAACGGTACAATAGTGACAGGTTGCTAGCCTGTCGCCTACATTATACGTTAACCTATATCCTTAGTCGCCTCTTACGACATCCACGGAGAAATGGAGAGGTGTAATTATAACCCGACACCACACGGGAACTTGTTGTCATCATCATCATCATATCAGTAATAAGGCGTCCACTGTTGGACATAGGCCTCCCCCATTGAGCTCGGTTGGAAGCGGCTTGCATCCACCGTGAACCCGCGACTTTAACCAGGTCATCCGTCCATCTCGTTGGTGGCGGACCTCCTACGCTGCGCTTGCCGTTCCGCGGTCTCCACTCGAGGACCTTTCGGCCCCAGCGACCATCTGTTCTCCGTGCTAAGGCCTGCCCATTGCCACTTCAACGAGCTAATTCGCTTGGCTATGTCGGTGACCCTTGTTCTTCAACGTATCTCCTCATTTCTGATTCGATCCCGTAGAGAAACCCCAAGCAAACAAAGTTGTTATACTCTTAGCAAATAGCATCCTTCGTCTATCTCTAGTGCTAATGACGAAGTTACTAATAATAAAAACTTTAACTTTTTTATAAGCAAGTCTGTTTCTTTGTTACCTCATCAGTTCAGCTTAGTTTTTATTGAAAGTTATTGAATAGTTTGTAGTATAAAACTATTATATATTAGAAAAATGTACTTGTGTATTATTATTTTTCAACGCCTTGTGTACTAACGTAACGTTTCATTAGAAAATAGTAAAAGTGACTTGTTTTTTTATTGTTTTCATAATTAGTAATGTCTATTCAATTAACTATTGTAGGATCAAGGTCAAGCGTCTAGGTCAAGTGCGACCAATGATTGGTCAATTAGGTGACACAATAGTCTTTTGTTTATCTCGATTCATTGTCTATTAAAGACCATAGAATCCCCTTAATGGGTAAACTGTGAAGAGGTTTTCAACGATTGTTTGTGTGCCATTTCCCTTGAAAGTTCCTTTTAAATCGATTGTTAAACTGATGACTTGATGGCTAGACTTGTAAGAGCCCGGAATTTTGACGGCATTTTTGGTTCGTCATAGTGACTACTCACGTATCGACTCTACCTAAAGAAATGATATCGATAATGAGATTATCGTAAAATAATAATCGTAATATATTTTATAACGACACTCACTACTGGAACACTTATTTGCACTAAAACAGAATTGAATTATTAAATTAAAAATTGTTAACTATTTTTTGTTTTCATTGCATACTTAATGCATATTTGTCTATTTCACAATTTCGACTGTTCAAAAGTTAATTGGAAAAGATCGCTCTTTAACGATAAACCCGTCTATTGTTGACCTCTACTTTTAATCTTTTTTAACATGTTGTGTAACTTATCAAAATTGAATATCGGAAGTCTATATGTCACTATGACAGATGCCGTGAAAATTCCGGGCTCTGTCTTCGATCAACGTTGATCGAAGCTCTGTGTGTTTAAAGTGATTCGTCAACGTCATCATCATCATCATCATCATCACCTTCATATCAGTCGTAGGACATGACATCCACTGTTGGGCATAGGCCTTCCCCATAGACCTCAAGTTGCTTCGATTATCATCGCCCTGCATCCACTATGAATGCACGGTATTAACCAGGTCATTTGTCCATATATATCCATATATCGTTGGTGGTGTGTGTGTGTGTGTGTGTGTGTGTGTGTGTGTGTTTGTTACTTCTGTGCCCTAAAATCACTGGACAGATTGTAATACAATATTTTAATTAGTTGACTGGTAATTGGATCCCTGAAACTCAAAGGCTATTTTTATCACAAAATTCACACGGAATCCACGGTAAATCCCAAAATTTTAGCCTCTTTAGTTCATTACGACACAAATAGATTCACAGAAATAATCACACATACTCGTACAAGCTGAATTAAACTACCAAAACTCAAATCCAACAAAAATAAAGCGAGTTAAACTAGAAATGTTTGTCCAGCAAACGGTCCAAAAACAAAAACTTGTCGGTCGGTCCTAAATTTAGTTCACAAACTACATTAAGGTCAAGTGGAGAAGGTTTAGTAGTTAGCTAGTTAGTTAGTAGCGAGTAACTAGCACCTGTGTCACTTGATGCGGTTTTAATCTTAACCCCCCCCCCTTTAGTTCTAAATAGGGTCGTAAGAAGTTTGGCGCTTAAATTTAAACTTGATGATGCCGCTAGTTTTGCAAATAAAATAACGAAAGAAGACATTCACATTCACAGACACACAAACACAACCAAATTTAAAAATAAGGATAAAGAACAAAAGCAAATGAAAACAAAGAAAATACAAACATGAAAATACATACACATGATCAAATATTTTTAAAATCGTAAAATTTTATTCTGCAAATGTGAATTTCATAATTTATTTCAAGACCATTGCGTAGAATCTTGAAATATTTAGTGTTTCAGAATAAAATATATTTGGCCAAATGAAACATTAGTGAAACGAATCATTTTGTGAAAAACGTTTTGTTTAGACATATCTTAACGCTTGTCAATTATGTTTGTGTCTTAATTTTACTACAATAAAGAGTCAACATACATACATTTCTAATGATAATAAAATCCAACAATGTCTAAATATAATTTGTATCTGTACACAAATACATAAAACATAAGAAAGGCAACGCATTTCAATATTATTCCCTCAGACGGATGGTCCCAGGAGCACCATTAAATTCAACTGCACCACTAGACTCCGCGATATTAAACCATTTGCAACTCTATTCCTCAGGGATAACACTGCAATTGCAACGTGGATGTACGCAGGCAGTTCCCATTTTTCACACGTGATTAGATGCTAAGATTATTCGCGCATTTTCGCGGCGCGGGTTGTATGTAAAAGCCATAATGGGAGTATATTTAGACGGGTTCATATTGATTTTGACTAAATAAATTCTTATAGTTTCGTTAGATAACCTAAAAGATCGATTTGTTTGAAATTGAATTAAGAGAAGTTTCCCTGCCGGCTGCCGGTAGTTTCAATTTGATTTCATAATATAGGTAATTTCAAAGATGTCGGATCCCGCGTGATCCCGTGCGGGATTGTGTAATCCCGCATATCAATCCCGCGGGATTGAATGAGCTGCAGGATTGCAATCTCTATGTGCAACAGTGGACGTCCTGCGACTGATATGATGATGATGATGATGGCTTGTCGATGAACTAGCTGCTGCCCGCGACTTCATCTGCCAACAATTGATTTACCGCTATCCTGCCGGAACTAGTAAAAGACAGACAGAGTTATTTTCGTATTTACCAAACCAACAAAAAGTTGGATAACTTTGTCACTTCAAAGTTCAATATCTCAAAAATGGCTGAATCGATTTTGTTGAAACATGTCTAAGAACCATTGCTGGAAAACCTGCTTTCAAATAAAAAACTGCATTCAAATCGGTCCACCCGTTTAAGAGCTACAGTGCCACAGACAGACAGACAGACACACATGGCGGTCAAACTTATACTCGTAACACCCCTCTTTTGCGTCGGGGGTGAATTAATAGGATCATATTGAAGTGTGAGTTGATAACGGCCTAGTGGGGATTAAAAACTTCATCAACTCCATTCAACAGTTCCGCACTATCACATCAACTCACTCACTCACTCTTTGACTTCAAGCTTGCAATAGACTCGCGTTCATAATTCCTTATTTACCGCCCTTAAGACAATGTGCTATAACTTTGCCTAAGATTGTTAATTGCGTCTCTAAGTCTGCAATACAAACATTTAATTTTGCAGTTTCGAGTTGGCTCTCTTCTTCACTGCGCTTTCTATGCTAATCGACTTCAGTTGCTCTGAACCCGCAGTAAGTTCCATTTATTAAAATTCATACGGATATTGTATGTACGATATACATTGTGTTATTTTTATTTTCCGTTAACTTTAAGAAAACAGTCTTCAAGTCATTGACTCAGGTAAGCTTTGCAGAGGTTATATCAATGAACTAAAACAATTTGGTTCTTTGCTCACCCACGATCTTAGGATAGTTATGTTTATATAAGAAAAGTGTGTTCATACCTTGTTCATGCACAAAATCAATCAAAGATAATATTATGATAATTAATCAAGCGCAGTAAATCAGTGTACAAAGGTTCTTTTTCTCGTTTCTTTACAGTCTGTAACTAAAGTGTTTTTAATTCATACATATTTAGCAAAAAACGGGTTAGAATTTCACCTCTCCATTTCTTCCGTGGATGTCGTAAGAGGCGACAAAGGATATAGGTTAAGGTATACCGTAGGCGAGAGGCTAGCAACCTGTCACTATTGTACCTTTTTTGTCCAACTTTAAACCTAAAATTGCTAAAAGTGGCTCTGAAGCGGTAACGTTTCGTGTGCTCTGCCTACCCCATTTGGGAATACAGGCGTGATGTGTGTGTATTTTGGGAGTCAGTTTTTTTAATGATCTCACTTATATGTCACGTCAATAACTCGTCGATTGAATTTTACAATTTAACCTTTAACTATGACTGTGAACTTATATTATGTGTGACTAGGAACATAGTAAACTTGAGAGTCTCCGACATATGTAACTCGAGATGTAAGTGGATTTGGCAATGGCCGGGACACATCGCGCAAAAGATAATCGTTAGGAGAGAAAAGCTCTTTTATGGCCATCACGAACCGGAAGGCGAAGCTTTGGCAGGCCTCCCACTAGATGGACTGACGACATCTTGAGAGTTGTAGGCAACGTAAATGCAGGAACTTCAATGTTTTTTTTTTCTTTAGACACATGGTAAAATTGGTCTTATAAATAGTGCTTATGAGCTGTGACATATCTAAACCACCATTGGCATTCACCTACCTACGATTCGGACTGATGAGAATGAGAACGTACTTTCCATTAGGTACTCATACAACGACGAAATAGGAGAATCCCCTTTCTATAAATGAATGGTACTCGTAGGGTACAATAATGACATTTTGCTTATTGTAGCCACTGGCAACACCGCCTTGTTCGTTCTTGCGTGGAATTCCTGTATAATATAGTTTTTTAAGCCGTGGTTACCGAGTGGTTTGACCTATGGCCTCTCAAGCAGAGGATCGTGGGTTCAAATCCCGGCTCGCACCTCTGAGTTCTTCGGAATCCATGTGCGAAATCACATTTGAAAATTCACCACGAGCTTTACGGCGAAGGAAAACATCGTGAGGAAACCTGCACAAAGCTGCGAAGCAATTCAATGGTGTGCGTGAAGTTCCCAATCCGCACTGGGCCCGCGTGGGAACTACGGCCCAAGCTATCTCATTCCGAGAGGCGTGCCCAGCAGTGGGACGTATATAGGCTGGGAATGATGATGATGATAGTTTTTAAAATTGAATTACCTAAATAAGAGGGCCATCACGATCCAGGAGCTGGTGGCTGAACCCAACATCATCGGCGTAACAAAATCACACAGACTTCGCTGGTTCGGACTGCGAATGGGAGAGGATCGGGCTGCCGAAAGAGCGTACGTGGGACGACTCAGGTCAGGTACCGCTGGGAGGACAGTGTCCAGGCGGATCTGCGACGTCTCCAAGTCGACGACTGGCAAGAGGCTGCGCGCGATCGGGACAAATGGCATGCTCTCGTTTCGGAGGCCAAGACCCTCTTTGGGTCCCTGAGCCAAATTAGTTAGTTAAATAAGAGGGCGGCAACATTTTCTTTCGCCCCGTGCGGCTTATACCCATGTTACGCCACTTTGCTTAGTGTATTTGTTGCAGTTATGCGCGTGTGTAAACGATTCACACGGCGCAGTTTTAGTTCTACCGGCCACCTTTTGCCGTTCACAGAACTCGTTTTTATTTGGTCTGAGGTAAAAGCCCCACTCGAATGCTTACATGTTCGTTCGGGCATTACATTTGCGCAATCGTCTGACAACATTTTCATTTAAAAACGCTTCTAATTTACAGTCGAGTGAAGATGTTTCTCCTATAATTCTCTGCGTGAAATTTAATATACATTAAGCGTTAAATGAGATTTCTTGGAAAGAAATATACCGAGTTTCTGTATTTTAACACAATGAAAATTTTATCATTAGGGTTCCATAAAGCTGTGAGGAGTAGAGATGTAGCAGAAATAAGCAAATCATCACACTAAGAAAATTGGCAAGGGTGAGTCGGACTAGTGCGCTTAGGGTATGGTTAAAATGTTGCACTTTAATTTTGATCCACCGCTAATATTAATAGGATTGACTTGAAATTTCGTGTACATTATTATTATAATTTATAAGGCACTTTCATGACACTACTATGACAATCCCGAGTGGAGAACCTGTTTCGAATTGTAATCGTTTTATAGCTTTTTTTATTGTTTTATTCAAAAAAAGCTCGTTGCAGTGCTCGTTGAAGTGGCAATGGGCGGGCCATATAGCACGGAGAACGGATGGCCGTTGGGGCCGAAAAGTTCTCGAGTGGAGGCCGCGGATCAGCAAGCACAGCGTAGGACGTCCACCAACAAGATGGACGGATGACCTGGTTAAAGCCGCAGGTTTACGGTGGATGCAGGCCGCTGCCAACCGAAGCAACTGGAGGTCTGTGGGGGAGGCCTATGTCCAACAGTGGACGTCCTACGGCTGAGATGATGATGATGATTCAATTTTAACATTTTGTGTCTTTTTTTGTTTTCTAATTTAATCTTTTGTGTATTCTTGACAATTTCAGTATATTTTCTCGTAACTTTGACATGTACTTATGATGTAATTTTATACTGAATGAATAAATAATCTAATCTAATCTAATGTATGATTGTCTTCAAAGTATTTATTAAGTCTGTTTTTAACCCCCGACGCAAAAAGAGGGGTGTTATAAGTTTGACTGCTATGTGTGTCTTTGTGGCTGGGTGTGTGTGTCTGTCTGTGGCACCGTAGCTCTTAAACACCGACTCTTGAACTTTAAGTTACCTAAGAAAGTTTTTAACTACTAGGCTTTTTTTTCCTTTGTGGATATTATTATTAAAAAAATTAAAGCTTTTTGTTTTTATACTTATGTTTTTATATATATTTCGACATTTGGAATGGGGTAATTATTAGCTTTCATTTAGCACAGTTGAGTTCATAAACTTATGAGTAAAAATTTGATCAAAAATATCTGAACACGACTATATTGTTAACGGCGTGTTCAGATGCTTTTGATCAAATTTTTGCTCACAAGTTTATAGCTCCACTCCTTTTTTTTCGCAGACGCCGGGTTTTATATAATTATAAAGCCTATTAATTTCACTCCGACATTATGATCTAAGTTAGACAACAATTTCGTTTACTAGTTGTATAATTATGTACATTAATATGTGTCTATCGAAATATTTGAAGGAAATAATTATTATATCAAATACTGAGGGTAATTTAGTTTCCGTGGGTATCAATTTAGTTTAACTTTACAAGCTCGAGCTAAAGTACGTTTAAATGTAAATATCATTTAGTTAATGACTTCTAGCTTTCGAATGCTTATTTACATAGGCATAAAATACAGCATGTATTTTTGATACTACCTCAAACTGTAACTAGATGAAGATTTAAGTGCTGTGAACCGATATCAATACAAATTTTTAATTTAGGATTAACTACTAGAGCGTAATTAGTTTTTGAAATATTTTCGAGCAGCAATGTAATGCGTACAATAATTTGATAAGAGAGAAGCATTCTGTGACAGCTGTGCGACAAGTGCGACCACGACGTTTTGAACAAAAACAAAGTAGTATCACGTAGTGATACATTGCGTGCTAATTAATTTTATAAGGAAAATAATAAGTCTAATTTTTTTTACTAAAACATAATAAAATGTGATAATTATTGCCTTCACTAACTACCCTTAAAGTTTGAGGTAGTATCAAAAATACACGCTGTATACAGTCAGTTTTATACAACAGTCAGTTTTCTTCATAAACCTTCGATCGAACACACAAGGTGAAGGTTTACTGTAATAATTTAGTCATTCATTCAGACAGTAACAGCCATTATCATAGGAAAAAATAGAACTGTTTATTCACTGTTTAATAGTAACCATCGTTAATTTTAGTTGATATTGCGATAATTAACTACCAGAGCATAATTAATTTTTAAAAATATTTTCGTGCAGCTATACCTCTATGTATTGCGTACAATAATTTGACACAAGAGAGAAAGCGAATCCGTGGCAGTTTCGAAAAAAAAACAAAGTAGTGATTTTATGTCTAAGGATTATGTACCTAATTGCGTGTTCATTTTTTTTAAAATAACATATGAAAGTTAGTTTATTGGGGCCTTAAGTTAGTAACTGCAAAATTTAAAGGTAACCGTAAGACAATCTTAAAAGTTAAGCAGTCTAGTATTCCAGGATAATCGAGATTAACAGCAAACCTTTCAGCTGGCAAGTGGCGAGTTGTCGTTCATTGTGGCGGTCTAAGGGGCCTTTGTTCAGCAGTGGACGTCTTCCGGCTGATGATGATGATGGTGATGATTTCAGCTGGATTTCACGTGAAATCTTTATCCAATTGGGGGAAGAGCCCTCGAAGCTCTATTGTTCATCGTTCGACAAAGCAATGGCCATCGAGCGCGTAAACGCGGAACAAAAGGTGGATTACTTTGGTGTTAAGGTTCTTGAGGTAGCGCCGCGCGTCTCACCATTCTTCACCTTCAACAGACTCTTTGACGTCACGGAAAGCGTTGACCGTCAGAGCATTTTCAGATTATGCGATCCGATCCGATATTGGTATCGGACGCTGATACGATATCGGGGCAAGTAAAATGTATGAAATATGATCCGATATCCGATATAATCTGAAAGACAGGTACACTTTTTATTTGACTTGATAGCAAACGAGCAAGTGGGTCTCCTGGTGGTACGAGATCACCACCGCCCATAAACATCTGAAACACTAGGGGTATTGCAGATGCGTTGCCAACATAGAGGCCAAAGATTTACAAATAACAAAGTTATCATCATCATCATCCCAGCCTATATACGTCCCACTGCTGGGCACAGGCCTCCTCTCAGAACAAGAGGGCTTGGGCCATAGTTCCCGCGCGGGCCCAGTGCGGATTGGGAACTTCACACGCACCATTGAATTGCTTCGCAGGTTTGTGCAGGTTTCCTCACGATGTTTTCCTTCACCGCATAGCTCGTGGTAAATTTCAAATGTAATTCCGCACATGAATTTCGAAAAACTCAGAGGTGCGAGCCGGGGTTTGAACCCACGACCCTCTGCTTGAGAGGCGATAGGTCAAACCACTAGGCCACCACGGCTCACTAGGCCACCACGGCTCATAAAGCAAAGTTATAAAGGTTTGAAATTCAAGATTAGACAGAGAAAGACATACTGGCATGTGACGTCACACGCCAGTACTGCCATACTTGCTGCATAGAGAAAAGCGTTTGAGGAAGAGACAGGTATATAGATTTTTCAAAAAATCACTATAAACCCAATTTTCAACCGATTTAAATTTTCTCTTCGCTAAACACTATCTGTATATCTATATTTTCATAATAATATTAAGATATGGCAAAATCAGGAGTTGTCAAATACCGTATGAAGTTAATTTTACCGGCCTTTCCGCGAAATATAATGTACAAACTTGTTATTTTAGAATTTCAGATATACCACTGGTGGTCACTCTGCCGTTTTAACCCAAACTTTTGTATTTCGAGAGGCATTTTTCACATTATTTTGCTCAGCTCGGCCCTTGTAGCGCGTTCGAAATAAAAGTGAACAATGCAGCCATAGTGCAGCCTCCTGTCAGCAGTCTGATTAAGCTGCACGTTCCAGGGATTCCAGGATATCGACAATACATCCAACGGCTGTTCGTTTATACATTTTGGATATTGTGATGGCATTTTGAAAGAAAGTTAATCCGGATAACTCACGTATTAAATCGAGTTTAGCTTGACATGTTTCCGACTAATCCGTAGCCCTTCTTCTTAGGAGCAAAGCGACTGCATCAAAACTGCACTGAAACTACCATTTTGCGCCTAGGTTGCAGTTCAAATGCTCGCCGTCTGTACCAGCCCTAATATCTACGACTGTTACTACCGAATTAGAACTTACTACTGAAATACAATTTTTATCACAAGTTTCAGCTTTTATTCAAAAGGCATTTTGTAGTACTCGAACGAAATACTAAGTAGTGGGCTAATTATCCCGCAAAAAGCTGGATTTGGGTAAACAAATCATTGAAAGCCAACAAACGCCAGAACGAGCAAGTAAAAATTAAAACAAAAAGTACATCTGAAAAGAGCTTGACTACGAATTAAAGCTCCTCCATTACATTTGCGGACAGCGAACACGAAAGCTCTCAAAAAAGTTCAGTTTTAATGGCCCAAGCAATTAAATTAAAATTTCTTTAAAATAAAACTTGCAGTGAAATGCATTTAGTTTAAAGCGCAGCGAGGAAGAAAAGGTTGGAAGGTTGGAATGAAATATTCAAACACTCAATGTAAAAAATGAGCAAACCCTGGGCTTAATGTTTTGCTGTTTTGTCTGCTTACTAAGTTTTGATCACTTATGGCTAGTTAGCTTTATCAAGTGTCGGTAACCATAGAGTAGTGTTTTTAACCTCTTTCGGGGGGTCGCGAAACCCCTATAAGTAGCTGCGAAAAAAAATTCAGTTAAAAAAAACAATAAGTAATTAAGAAAATGTTAACTGGTAATATTTAACACAAAATAAAATACATGAAAAAAAAAACGGGTCGCGAAATATTTCTTCATACTAAAGGGATCGTGTCATACGGTTGAAAAACACTGCCACAGAGTCAAAGTCAAAGTCAAAATATCTTTCTTTAATTTAGGCACTTACTCGTATGAATGTAAAAAAAAAACTACCACCGGTTCGGAAAAACCTCTGTTGAGAAGAATCCGGCAAGAAACTCAACGAGGTTAAACAGATTTACAATATTATTAAATGATATCTATACATCACAAGTATATAACACAACTTTATTTTTAACACAGAGATTCGCAGAGCTAAGGAAAATTTCAACTTTGTTTGAAAAAAAAAACTACTTTAGCAGGTAAGCTACGAATGTCAATAATGTGTAAGATGGAACGGGAGCGCGATTAGTTTTAAAAGCATTTCATTTCGGTCCAGATCGACTCGGCTCTATTGAGGCGATGCTGCTGCTCGCTCCGCACTCAAAGGCTTAATGAAGAAGAAACGTATTAAAAAACGTCTTTATCAATTTAAGCATCGCAATTAAATTCCCAGAGTTAGCTTTCACACGCGGCTTCGCACGTATGTAGCTACAGTCACCTTATCTGACACAACAAGGCAGGGATCCCCTTCAATTATTGTTTCGCATAACTGATTTGGCATAATTTGTATTGGCATAATAGTACTGTCGCATAGTAATACTTTGGCCTACTACTTATTGGCATATTAAGCTATTAGAATAATTTCAGTTGGACTAATTTGTATTAGACTAATACACATTATGCATATTATTGTTTGGGCTATTTATTATTTGTTATAAATGAACAACAAAGTATTAGGTTAGGTTAGATCACCTCGCCTTAGTTCCTAAATATATACTGACACAAAACTAACCACTTCTCGTAGTGCATCAGGCTCGTGATTGTGGTTATGCACTTTGTAATGATGCAAATTTATTATTATGACTTTTTAGTCTTCATGAAGATGATGCTTTCTATATTAATGCTTTTTTAATTTTATGCGTGAAAAAAATATGCGTAATGATGAGTATGCACATCGCTAATTCGGCTAAAAGCAATTATGCGTAACAATAATATTACAAATAATTTTATGCCATCCAATAGAGAACCCCAAAGCATGCATAAAATATCTGATACAACTCTATTTCTAGGGTCGGTAGGACAAGTCAGATATTTTTGCACGCTCCATTGTGGCAGATATTAATGCCATTAGGTTTGGTGGTTGACATTCTAGAATTATACTGAATTCTGAACATGAAACTATGAGACTCATATTAAATGATATTGTAACCGATAACTCACGCAGCAGGGCGGTGGTGCGTAGTGCTCGTGTTGCGGCAGCCGCCGAGTCGCGTGCTCCTATGAAGAAGGGCTACGAATTAGCCCGAAACATGTCGAGCTAAACTCGATTTTAGACGTGAGTTATCCGTTATTCATCATTATTCGTTATTCGTCATTCAATATTTACTGAATTCCCTTAGAAACACCATTTCCAGAAACACCTATGCAAAATGTGAAGTTTCTAGACTTGACGGTTGAGACTTTGGGGATTACCAGGATAAAAAGTATCCACGTTATTCCCGAGATCCTTCAAAATCCGTTCAGCCGTCTTAGGGTGAAAGAATAATACCTCGTTGAGCTTCTTGCCGAATTCTTCTCAACAGGTGGTAGATTTTTTTGACATTCATAAGTGATTGTTAAGCCTAAATTGTAGAAAAAATCTTTGACTTTGACTTAACACACACGCACGTGCACTGATATACAGGGTGTCCCAGAAGTACCACGTCACAGTGACACCAGAGGTAGACCAGCTCAAGAGGAACCTAACCAACCTAACATGACCCCAGTAAAAGTTGCACGGTTTTCGAGTTATTATTTATTTTCATGGCAGATGCTTAAAGTTGAAACTCATGTTTTTGAGACAACTTAAATCAAGATTAATGAAGTTTTTTTCAGCATTTTACGGTAGTTACTGACAAAATAACACACTGCACTTCTGAAGTAACTATTCACGATTCGATGCACATAAAAAACTGTTATTAAGAGCTTTCCAAGTCGATGCTGGTACTAAAAATGTCAAAACAAAGGGGAGTATCCCCAAAAATCTTTATTTCGGTAATAACTCGAAAACCGTGCAACTTTTACTAAGGTCATGTTAGGTTGGTTAGGTTCCTCTTGAGCTGGCCTACCTCTGGTGTCACTGTGACGTGGTACTTCTGGGACACCCTGTATTTTATTAAATCTACAACAGTGATCAATATACACGGCACCGCGTAAAAGCCCCAACTCAGCTTGAAACAACGGCGGTATTATGCTGGGAGTAGCATTCTAAACTTTTGTTGATGCCACAACAAGGCTGTGTATCCATCAAACGTGCGCGAGTAAGCGGAGCGATACGATGTGCGAGAAAAAATCCTCCAACCCATGTTGGTGCTCTGTTAACTACTGTTATATTTAGATTAAGATTTCATGTACTAACTTTTTTAACACCAAATAAATTTCTTCTATTCTATTCTAATTATTAGTCACTAACCTATATCTGTCGCTGCGGCTGATTAGGCAATTGAACTAAAATTACAAGATTTTACTAAAATCTCGTAGGAATTACTAGAAATTACACCATGGTCTTGTTATTTACATTGTATAAATACCTAATACTCTACAAAATTTTGACTTAGTGGTCAAGATATAGGGATTTTACACGCGTTGATACATCTTGATTCCATGGGAATATGGAATAATAAGTTAGCCAACATAATTACGTGTTTATTCCCGAAATCAAACTATCTTCGTTTCTAATTAATCCAATTCCGTTTCCGCTTTAGCGTGAAAGAGTACCAAAAACACACACTTATGAACTTCTAATTTAATATTGGTAGAATTGTTTATTGCTAATTAGGCAAGGTGTAATAAGAGAACCCCGTTGCAATAAGAGAGGTGTAATTAATGATATGTATGTGTGTTTGCTTGGTATCATTATACCCTAACGGATAGACCGAAAAATCGGTTCAGCCATTTAAAGAAGAAAGAAAGAAAGTACATTGATTTAACGCCATAAAAACATCACAATTTAACATAACAATACGAAATTTACGAAATGTTGAACTTTGAAGTTATAGTGTGGGTTTTCCAACTTTTCGAAGTTGTTCTTGGTAGAATTTTCTTCCAAAACTGCTTAGCTACATCGCGCAGCTTTGGTGGTTGCGCGGCCTTAGCATTTCCAGCAGCTACTCGTGAAAAATGCATTTCATTCCATAAAAAAGAGAGTTTCGCTCACTTTTCAGTTTCAAAGCGGCTATTGTTTCCAAACTATCAATACCTATCAGTTTAACGTGAACCCTACAGCTCAGAGCATAGATTTCATTTTAGAATGGATTCCGGAGGTGTTATCAAAAAATCAACATCCCTCTCTTGGCGACAACATAGCGTTGAAGTTAGGAACTTGTTCCGTAAAATAACAAGGTTTCAACGAAGCACTACTATATCTGTAGCTGCAACCGTTTCTAAGGTACCGCACTTCCAAAGGAAAAAACGAAACCCTTAAGAGCGTTTATTCCTGCTGAGCTGGCAACGTTGCATTTTTGTTAGCTTTTCTCGATTATTCCATAAAAATTGAATGAAAATTAATAATGTTGTCTGATAAAACCCTTCTTAATATATAAGTTAATGTGTCTACTCCAATAATTATTCGTGATAGACTTTTATATTCCTCAAAAACGAATTAATGTTTATGACCGGTTTTTAAAGAAAATAAAAGTCTGTAACGAATAATTATTGGAGTAGACACATTAACTTCAATTTTTATGGAATAATAGAGAAAACTAACAAAAATCCAACGTTGCCAGCTCATCAAGTATAAACCCTCTTAATAGGATCACTTTGTTGTCCGTTTGTCTGTCCGACCATTCTCAGAACGCGTGGATGTGTAAAGCCGAAATTAATATCAAATACTCAGGTCTGCTACCTTTTGAATCAGTGAAAAATCGATTTTTTAAGTCAACGCAATCAATAGGTACATTTTAATGTGAATGATACTTCGAATTATGTGTACATATTAATGCCCTTGACTGTATACATATTTTTGGCTTGGGTTTTGTTCTTATATATGTGAGAGTTGCGTGTATAGATATTTATGGCCTCCTATTTGCCTACATATATTTGACTGACATTGTACATTTATTTATGGCCATGTAAATGTCTACATCTTTTTGACTAATTAAATGATCACATATTTTTTGGCCGGATTACCGTACAGATATTTCTGGCTAATCAACTGTACAGGTATTTTTGAAGCCTTGGGAACGTATATATATTTATGCCCTTAACTGTACTTATGGTCATTAATAAAAATTATTCCATACAAAATTGCCGTATTCAACTGAAAACCTAGGGTTCAGGGTATCCTAGAAACTTGAATTTTGGTATGAGCTATCAGAAGAGCTAATGAGAAAAGTCTGAAAAACATTATTTTATGTGTCTGTCTATGTCAGTGAAACCGCCTAAAATGGCCCCTCCGTAAATCTATGATTTTACTTAGGAAAGGGGCTCTGTGCGTGAATCTTCGGTGCGCGAGTGCGACTTGGACTTGGTCGATTTTAATTACACTTACACCGAAAATCTTTCACACTAATTTTAGCGACCTTGCAGAATTTGGTTCTAGAAACTATTTGTCTATTCGAGGCGGTCTTTTTTTATAATATAAAAATATTATTTAAGTTAGCTAGTAGATTTATTATTTAGTACTATTTAGCTCTTAGGTATATGATTGTATTTTCTATAAGTTTATATTCTTAAATAAATTTTCCTCTTGTTATTGTCAACAGTAAACAATACGTCCTAATTGAATGGAGTACCACAGGCTACTCGACAATCAGAACAAGGTCTGTAATTAAACATACAACAGCTGACAATGAGATGCACTAGAGTCTAGAGCCCTCCCGAATTAGATGTATAATTAAGTGTATGTATTCATACACAAGTAGACATGCCTCGCGAGGTGACGCGGGTGTCTTTGATAGTTGTATGAGAGAATTTACTTCGTAATATCATCATCATCATTATAAACGCCCCAATGCTGAGCAGAGAATCTCAGAATGAGATGGCTTGGGCTGTAGTTCCCATGCGGGCATAGTGTTCGTTGGGGTTGGCACACAACATTGAATTGCTTCAAAGGGTTATGCAGGTGTTTTTTTTACAATATTTTTCTTCACCTAAGCACGTGGTAAGTTTTGAATAAATGTAGTTTTGTATGCGTGCATACGTAACTTTAATAAGTAACGAACGAAATATTGGTCTTTTGATAAAGGAAACGCCCTAGTGCCCGACACGCTAGTGCCCAATAGATGACACTCTGCTGTCACCTCAATCACTAATGACATGAAAATAAAGATGGCAAATAATTGAACAGTGACGACCACTCGTACGGCAAGTTACCTTGTAATATTAATCTTTGAAACTGTTGTCGTGTAAATACGCGCTTATTTGATACAAATGCGGATATTTTTGATAGAAATTTCCACGAAAAAAAAGTTATTTAACTGAAACAAGGCCGCGGGTCAAAGTTAGTCCAAAAGTCACGTTTCTAATCAATTAGTAACCCAAAGATAAACCACGGATCTAAATTACAAAGCAGTTGAGCATGCGATCCAAAATTAAACTTCCTTTATCCGGTAATTATCTGTAATTAATTTTAAATTGATATTATAAGGGTAAACAATAGCCGGGTGCGGTCCGGGCCACCGCTGCCGATATTAATTGCATCCGATGATCGTGTAACGGTTTATCCGGGTCAAAGATTAGGTACACTAGAGTGGTCAAAGCTTCAGTGTCCGAAGATAAGGTGCCTACGACCATAAACTCGAACATCCTAAGTATTATTTATATTCTATTTAAGTGGTTAGAGAACCAGACTACAAAGCTTGAGGTCCCGGGTTCGATTCCCGACCGGTGCAGATATTTGTATGAATAATACGAATATTTGTTCTCGGGTCTTGGATGTTTAATATGTATTTGTGGTGTTTAATATGTATTTCATGGTTAGGTTATTAAAGCATAGGTTTAACCAGTCTGGTGTTACTACTCTGCGGACCGAAG
The DNA here is from genome assembly GCF_025370935.1 of Choristoneura fumiferana. Classification (NCBI taxonomy): domain Eukaryota; kingdom Metazoa; phylum Arthropoda; class Insecta; order Lepidoptera; family Tortricidae; genus Choristoneura; species Choristoneura fumiferana. The sequence continues at coordinate 827,073 of NC_133479.1, forward strand.
ATGGCTCGTTCGTGCTCGCCACACAGCTCGGCCGTTCTTGCTCCTTGATCGCCGATTTAACAGAGCCCATACTGTGCTTAATTGCTTTCGTATAGCTACCAGCCCCACATGGATACGGGATTTTTTCACATGACTAGTTCAATTAATCGTTTTTATTCAATTATTCTTTTTTAGGGTTCCGTACCCAAAGGGACACAACGGGACTCTATTACTAAGACTCCGCTATCCGTACGTCCGTCCGTCCGTCTGTCACCAGGCTGTATCTCATGAACCGTGATAGCTAGACAGTTGAAATTTTCACAGATTAACAACAAATACTAAAAACAGAACAAAATAAATATTTAAGGGGGGCTCCCATAAAACAATCATGTTTTTATTTTAGACTATCGCGGTCATTAAAAAATCAAAAAAAAATCAAGGTACGCGGAACAAAACCCGACATAAAACATGTATTTTTTTGCTACGATAAGGCACTTGTCTCACCGCCGGCGAGGAAACGATTGGCTATCGTCTATTTTCTCGCTCAAGAAACGAACAAAAGATATAAGATCCTGTGTGAGTAAAAGAGACACATATATGAATAGTTGATCGCTGGCTGTTCACACTGTCGGCGAGAACTCGCTCTTACATCTTTTGTCGCAGCGACAAGAGCTATAAAACTCGCTGAGCTATAGATACTCGCTCAGCGATGTCAGCTTGGCGGCCGCCCCGCACGAGCGAGTCGAGTGGAGCGAGTAATCGCCCGTCGCACGCGAACACTCGCTTACAGCCGAGCGACAAAACTACACTCGCTTCGCGCTGCTCGCCCACTCGTTTCTAGTTACTCGCTCTACTCGCTTCTCGCTCATCGTCGGCGGTAGGACAAGTGCCTAATGGTACGGAACCCTTCGTGCGCGAATCCTAAGTAAGTGACCAGCGATACAGCTAAGGGCTGACCGCTAAAATAATTAA
>NC_133479.1:830672-851512 GCF_025370935.1 Choristoneura fumiferana
TGGGCCCGCGTGGGAAATATTTTTCTGAAATATTTTATTGTTAACAATTTCCAATGCATTCGTCGAAATCTTCTTTCTATACAATACAATGATTCTTTAGTGACACCAGCAGCAGCAGTACAGAAAATACATACAATAAAATGTACAAGGTTAGCTTAAGACGGCCTTATCGCTTCAGGCAACCTCCAACACACAACACTGCTGGGGGAGAAAAGTTCTCAAGACGAAGCGTTGGAAGGCCTTCCACTGGGTGGACTGAGGACATCGTGAGAGTTGCGGGCAAACGGTGGATGCAAGTGGCGACTTCTAAAGGAGAGGACTTTGTTCAGCAGTGCACGTCTTCCGGCTGATGATGATGATGACACACAACACAACGAGAAAAATAGAAGGTAAGAAATATATTTTCAGTAGGTGGTGCAATAGCAAACGTACAAAAAAAACTAAACAGACATCATACTTATTTAATATAAATAAACTAGTTAATTAATTATAGCACGCTTACCTGGTAGTTGAGAAATCTACCTTGAAGGGATGTATGAATCAAAAATTTAAAACTTTGCGGAATGCAATCAGCGCCGCCCATGGACAACCATAACATAAGTTGAGTTACGGATGCGTTGCCAGTCCTTTGAGAAAAGATTAGTTTTGTTTTTAAACCCCGACGCAAAAAGAGGGGTGTTGCAAGTTTGCCCGCTCGTTAACGGGTGAACCGAACGCGGTTTTTTTTAATTTGAAATCAGGTTTTCTAGCAATGGTTCTTAGACATGTTTCATCAAAATTGGTTCAGCCGTTTTTGAGATATTGTACTTTGAAGTGACAAAGTCGGGGGTTCTCCAACTTTTTGTTAATTACTGAAGATCTCAAGTTGTACCGGTCCGGGCATCTGTGGATGCTGCAAGCTGATTCCAAAGTTTCAACTTTGTGTGCCAACCCTATCTCTAAGTTTTCTCAGAATGAAGACTTACTGCCTTATAAGTTCTAGTTTTTTTTCTCACTCTAATAACCGTGCGCGTTCGAGCGTACCCTGAAAGCCTGCATCCAGTGCCGGTTCAAAAATGCGCGAAAGTTAAATTTACTTTCAGCAACTCATATAATTTTAATGAGTAATAAAAACGAAAGTGTGAATTTAAGTGGTTTTAGCAAAATATGAAAGGAGCTAAAAGAATGAGATCGAAGGATCGCGAAATTGTTATAAAAAATGAGGGTTCAAGTTTTTGGGGTAAAACTGGGAATCCGGGCATAAAATGCGATGGTGGAGTTAATACTTAGGGATTGAAATTTTTATCCTAACTCCGGCCTATAGGCACCGCGATAAGAGGGTTTTGGGGTTTAGGGTTGGTTCTCACGTAGGGCCAGGGATTAGGAATTTTACACCCCATTAAATTGCTTTGCAGGTGTACCCCGATTTTCCTTCAGTGAAAATCTCATAGGTGACGATTTCTTCGCAGGTAGATATAGTCGCGGACAACAGCTAGTCACCTATAAAACTTCTGTATTTTTAAATGGCGTAGGCATTTTTGGAGCTTAATAGCGGTTACAGAGAGGATTGAGCTCATAGTTTAATTACTTGACCGGATAAAGTCAAAATATCTTTATTAAATTTAGGCTGTTATAATGTCAAAAAAAATCTACCACCGGTTCGGAAAAACCTCTGTTGAGAAGAATCCGGCAAGAAACTCAACGAGTTATATATGTAGGTATATTTTTTTAGGAATGAAACTACTATAAAACTTGAGGTTCCGTGTTCGATCCCGATTCATTTGTTTGAATAACGACTGTTTGTTCTCGAGTCTTGGACGTTTAAAAATATATACATACTTACTATTGTATGTTTTTTTTATAAATAAAAAAAAAATCAAGAATATAAACTTATAGAAAATACAATCATATACCTAAGAGCTAAATACTACTAAATAATAAATCTATGTATATGTTGTATAGAAGTCCATTCAATGACAAATATTTCCAAAACACTCGCCTATTCATTCACTATGTTCGATTGTCCCCATTACCACCCAAACTTTTGATGCACTTCCTACGACTTAGTAACACAAGCACAAACTGCACACTGCAAAACAAACTTAACACGTGACGAATACAAAGAAAAACAACCCATATCCAACTAGAAATACAGTCTTTGTGACACGCATACGCTTTGTCGCTGCATGTTCGTACAGTTGCTTCAAAGTAAACTAATTTCTATTGCTACATACACAGAGTGAATGCGAAGTGCATACATAAGTATGCTGAGAATTCTCAGAGGTGCAGCATGCATTAGTGTCGGGAATGCTTGGAATGCGACTCGCACTTGACTATTTTGTTAAAAGTTTTCTTGGAATGCTTCCTTGGCAACAAAAATATTGGAAATTGTAGTATGGAGAGTTATTTATGCTTTTATATTTATCTATCCATCCTTGCTAATATTAAAAGTGTGAAAGTAACTCTGTGACAGCCTTATTCATAAAAAGTTAGAGCCCCCTTGAAGGCTCCTTGAAGGCCCGATGCTAAAAAACATCATTCATAAACGTCTGTTAGCGCTAATCAGTCGATCAAGGCTCTGCTAAGGTTAGAGGACCGTAGATCCTCCTTTATCTCCCTGCTAAGTCACAAGTTTTGACCAACCGAAGATATTTTTAGTGAAGGGAGGGAAACGCAAAGAACAAAAAACAGGAATTTGTATTTAAAATCCTCTAAATAAGGTATTTAGTACTGCTACTTTACTAACAATAAATATGAAAAAAAAAATAGGATGATTTAACATAATTACGGGTTTTTGCACTTAGGTACAACATAAACATGCGGATCAGAAATGGCGGGAAAACAAACAACTCGCTTTTTATTTTTTTTCCTGCTGATTTGCTGCCACCGCTGTCAATTTTTTTTTTTAATTATCGATGAGACCATTTTTTGTCTTTGATTTGTCCAGATGGCCAACATAACGCGTCTAATCCGTCTATCAGCAGGTCAACAACTAGCAGACTGCTAGCAAGCGTTTATGAAGTTGGGCCTCCGGATCTCCCACTCCCCGTACGAAACACAGTAGCAAAACTACTATTTCACGCCGGTATTCTATGGGAGTGTGGTGCTAATCCGGTCGAGCCTGCCCATTCGTACTGCATCCAGCAAGTGGTTACAGTGAGGCTGTACCACATGAAAATCCCGTAAAATAGCGATAAAAGAGTTTTTCGCAGCCCCAGTCGCGAGCAACAGCTGGTTAAATGCTAAAGTTTGCTAAGTACTTGTTATTCCGACTTTCCCACGGGATCGGTATGTATAATGGAAGAAACTGATGCCTACCAGAGTGGAACCATTTCGCTGCAAATGTCATGTTGATATTACAGACATCTTCTAAACAAATGATTGTGAAAAGTTACCTCGGCACACGATTCAGTTTCCGTATGAATGCGAAATCCCGTAAACAACTAAACTTAATGGTTCACGAAGTTTTCGTTCACGGAACAGCTGTACTACATTCCACTCTACCTTGCCATAACACTTAACCATCAAAAACGAATGTAACACAGCATTTTTACTAAAATTTATAATCCACAATGAAAATACAGACACTTTAACAGACTGACCTAAAAAACAAAGCGAAATGAAAATTCGCCTTTGTTCACAATACATATTTGTTTCATGCGTCGCGACGGCCATTTTGTGTTCGCTCGCGCCATTTTGAAAATGCGCGGCAAAGTTCGAAGTACAATTTTTATGAGCGTTTTATACTGCTTAGAAAACAATTTTATACTGCTTAAGGTATCTCGAAAATTGAGGTAACGTAAAAGCTGGGTAAATTATTTAATCACTGGGAAAAACATCAGTAATAAAGTTAACATTCAGGATGACTTGCCAGCTTTTTGGTTCTTTGTAGTGGTGTCACGGACGTACCTGCAAAAACAAATAAACATAGGTAAGACAGAATACTTTTGTTAGCCGACTTCAAAAATGAGAAGACTTTCAATTGGGATTATTGGTAATAGACTATAATATTTTTTTTAATTTACAACTGTTATAGTAGATTTATTTATTTCCTTGTGAAAAAAATACATTATAAACACATGTCAGTTAATTATAAGAAATTCACAAAAGGATCGTCAAATGTATATAAAAAATAAATCATGTTACAATAAATGATCAGCCAAAAATAAAAATTCAAGTTACAAAGTCAAATTACAGTTAACTTCAATAATAATAATTTAATAATTAAAGGTAATTGTGTTATGTAACCTATCTGCTTTCCACAATAAAGAAAATAATAATACAATGGTTAACGCAAGAAATGCCGCGGGCACAAGCTAGTGAAATATAATTCTACAGAAATGGTTCAGTTCTATAGCGGGTCACCAATTCACCATTAAATTTTTTCGATTAGTACTATTTGCTGAATAAAACCTTAAATTCCAGCACAGATAGTCCACTCAGCCGAGTGAACGCCCCATATCTCGCCGTGATCGCGCATTACCGGAATCCGGTAAATCTCCCGGAATCCGATTAACCGGTAAAGTGGGCGTCAATAGCGCGCGATTACCGGACCCGGCGCCGTGCACAAAGTATTGTAATTACAGCGAATGCAATATGCTGCATAAACACCGGTGCGTATTTGTGATCGTGCATAAAGATCTTGCTCAAAGCAATTTTTTTATTTTGTTTGATTAAATAAAATAAATTTGCTAAAGGACGAGCTTCCGATATTTCTACGAAGTTTCGGTGGAGTCTTCCAGTGATCGTGATGCATGCAAATGGGTCGAAATATTAGGAGCTTGTATTATGGTCCACATCGCATAGCAAATGTGTCTAATTGTGTTTTATTGCAAGTAAGTAACAGCAAAAAACAGTAGTGTTACAATAATCTTCAATCAACAAAAATAAAACACCAAGCTTTTTCTCAGCAAAAAAATTTCAACTATTACAAAACTACATCTCCAGGTAAAGTTAGAGCCCGAAGCTAAGGCGATTCACAATGGGCATCGATCGTTTATTTCGTCCAACCGGACTATCTGTGGCAACAACGTTTGTGCTGTTTTGCACGGATTGTTTCGCAGACTAATTTGCCAGAAAACGAGGATTCGTGCAGAGTGAACAATTTGGAACAATTTAATGCTGGAGTTAAGAGTCCTACATACTACTAGAATTAGCGAATACTATGAAAACGGCCGAAGAGGCGACTGCCGGTCGTCGGTCGGACAGACCCTCGAAATAAATATAATGACCCGGATAACTCACGTCTTAAATCGAGTTTAGTTCGACATGTTTCAAAGTCAAAGTCAAAATATCTTTATTCAATTTAGGCTATAACAAGCCTTTATGAATGTCAAAAAAAATCTACCACTTTCGGGCTAATCCGTAGCCCTTCGTCTTTGGAGCAACGCGACTCAGCGGCTGCTGCAACACGCGCACCGCGCGCCGCCGCTCTGCTCGCGCGACTACACGACGAAACTGACACCGGCACACAACTACCCGCGTTTTCATCATCATTACAACTGTCAAATGTAGGGTAGCACACAACACTAACAACATCGCTCTGTAAAGGTTCACACACACCGATGACGCAGCACGAGTATTTAACACCGTTTTCCAACTCGGAGGTACCGTCCAACCACTATCCCGGTTGAAACACTCGAGCCAGCGTTACCAGGAAGTTGAAAGAAAGAAAGAAAATACCTACATTTATTCACAAGACAAGACACAACAATATTATTAGGTACAAATAAACAACACAAAGGTATGTGTCATTGCGGTTGTGAATCGGACACTGGCTCAGCATAATGCTGAAGCGTTAAAAAACACCCCAGCGCTGATTTTCAGCCAGCACCGACGGCAAGCCCCGGACCGTTATAAAGACAAGAAAGTAGAATGGTAGGTATCGATATTTCAAAAACTATTAATATTATTATTGGAAAATCGATAGACCTAACTAAAGAGAGTGTCATTATTCACTCTGGGTTCAAATTTCGTGTTTATGCGTTGCATAATAATGCAGTTTATACGAAGCTCAAGAAAAGGATTCACGGAAAAATGATTTTCTTGTGATACGGTATTTTTAATGAAATATCAGTCGACCAAATCAAAGAACAATTACCGAGCTAAAATATTGTCTATGGAACTTTATTATTTAAACAACATTCAAGCAGAATGTAACCGACATAAAACCACGAGTTAGCCACTGGTTGGTTTATTACGCTATGACTAAAGTTGTATCCTTATATGTACTAAGTAAGACGCAGTATAAGTAATTCGTTCTTACTTACGTATCGAAAATACAAACTGAGACATGGATGCACAGAAAAACCAGAAAACGAGACCAGCACTGGGAATCGAACCCAGGTCCTCAGCAATCCGTGCTGCGTGCTATAACCCCTACAACACTGCCGGACAGGAATCTAGACACGAATTTTTCCTATGCATACATATCTCAGGTTGCTTATTTCTACTATTGCTAAGCAGCAGCACTAGCGACATCTATGTTTCGTCGACAGACGTCACATTCTTTCGGAACTAACCGCTCACCCAGACAAGAGATGTCGCTACTAAGCAATCAAATTAACACACATCCATGTCTCAGTTTGTATTTTCGATATGGTTTCACGGGATACCCGTAAAAGTAACAAATTTGGAGTTGAAATAAAAAATACAAAAAGACTCCAAAAAACCAATCATAACTTACTTACCTACGTATTCAGTGCCATTTTCTAAGTAATCTTGAAAAAAAAAACAATCTAGTTGAGAATAATTACTTATTCGCTTGTTCGCGAACTTCTCGTCGGTACAAAAAGGCATTGAATCGCTGTGTAAGAACTTTTTATATGAACAACTAACTTTTTAACATAAATATTTCATGACTTATTTACTGGAATTGAGACAAATTTCAATGTTGAATTATAAAATCATTCAGTTCCGAATTCGATGCATTATTTATATGAAATTGCGAGAAGTTGGATAATAATAAGTTACTGAAGTTTGAATATTTACTTCAAACGTTTTACTTTACCTATTTTCAAATGTTCGTTACATTTTATATTGATAGGAACTTGTGGTGGTAGGACCTTGTGCAAGGTCCGCCCGGATTGCTACAGCCATCTTGCTCGCTAATCCTGCCGTGAAGCAGTAGTGCTTGCACTGTTGTGTTTCGGCGTGGAGAGTAAGACAGCCGGTGAAATTACTGGCACTAGAGGTATCCCATCTTAGGCCTCTAGGTTGGCAACGCATCTGCAATCCCCCTGGTGTTGCAGGTGTCTATGGGCGGTGGTAATCTCTTACCATCAGGTGACCCACTTGCTCGTTTGCCATCTAGTCGAATTAAAAAAAAACTGAAAATCTCTTTAAATCCCATCCAGATAACTCGCAAAACGCAAAAGTGTAAAAGATAGGTGAAAAAGAACATACATATCAATCAAGTATGTTATTAACAAATAAATTGTAATAAATGTCTGCGAATGCATATTTCGAGCGAGATGAGACGTAGAAATGCGACGGCGACAGCGCACCGCCGTATTAATCTTCATTTCTTTATATGAAATAAAGTAACGCTAGAGATACACGAGCGAGCTCAAACATCGTCGGAGATTGTGCATATTCACGTAACTATCATTGGATCTTCTCCTTAAATCTTTAAACTTAAGAGGTAGGTACGTTCTTTTCGGTGCCACGGTCTTCGGCCAGCTATTTGGCTTCCTGATACGTTAGAAGTCTTTATTCGGACTTACCTATAACCCAAACACTGGATAAACTATTGTTTTAATGTTTATTTGGATATATTTTGTGCTAGTTTAGTAGGTGCTATAGACGCAATTTGAGCTTGAGGTAATAAACCACATTAGTTCAATGTTATTGCCATTATTGACTGACGATATAGGTTAAGGTATACCGTAGGCGACAGGCTAGCAACCTGTCACTATTGTACCGTTTTTGTCAAACATAAAACCTAAAATTGCTAAAAGTGGCTCCGAAGCCGTTTCGTGTGCTCTGCGTACCCCCTTTGGGAATACAGGCGTGTTGTTTGTGTATGTATTGCCATTATTTACAAGTCAACTTCAATGACTGACATTCATTTTTTTAATATAACAATTCAATCATGAGCACCCAGCTTAACATTTTAACTTTCTCGTTAGATCGCGAAACAGCAGCTGTATTGAGACAAACTGCTACGCACATTGTGATATGTAGAGATACCAGCAACTTGCTTTCATTACGCTTTTGTCTTTCGGTATGATATTAAATTATTCATGAAAGGGTTAGAATCTGAACGCGGTTTTTTGCGAAACACACGAGTCTTAAAATTACATTTCATCCCTTCAATAGTCAATGTTTGATATTTTGCATAGTTTTCGGGGAGATTTATGTAAAGTGTTATACCTTCTACTGTTCCTAGTTGTGTAAAGAAAAATGGTTTCTAAACAGCGACCAAATTTTGGTATGTAGGTATGTGTGTTTTTACTGTCAAATACAAGCAAGAAGTAGAATTAAATTTTGAACATGAAACTACCGTGAGACTCACTCATATTAAATATATTGACCCGGATAACTCACGTCTTAAATTTCTTAGCCCGTCATGTTTCCGACCTCCGAGTTGGAAAACGGTGTTAAATACTCGTGCTGCATCATCGGTGAGTGTAAATGTACCTTTGCAGAGCGATGTAGTTAGTGTTGTGTGCTACCCTACATTTGACAGTTGTAATGAAAATGAAGATGAAAACGCGGGTAGTTGTGCGAGCAGAGCGGCGGCGCGCAGTGCGCGTGTTGCAGCAGCCGCCGAGTCGCGTTGCCCCTAAGAGGTAGTGCTACGGATTAGCCCGAAACATGTCGGGCTAAACTCAATTTAAGACGTGAGTTGTCCGGGTCAATTATATTTAATGATAACACAAGGGACAGCATAAGTTCACTCGTATCTAACTAAACGACTATTAAATACATATTATTATATTTTTAACCGCCTATATTAATGTGTCCAACTTAATTGACTGTGTGTGTGTTCACTTAATTTAATTTAGTTACTGAACGACGAAACATTTACATTGATCAAAGAGCACACGAATGCTTACCAAATAAACGTACAAATATTAACCTGCAGTTACAGTAACTGTTCTGTCAGTTAATTAAACTCATGAAAACGAACGGCCGCCATCGCCGCTAACAACCACACGGACAATTCAATCTACCGTTCGCATAATTAAAAACTAGTTATAACCTATACCTATCGATATACAGGAATTGGCCTCGCTGTTTGAGCCTAATTATAACGCCTACCAAAATCACTGATTCAGACTCATTTCGCTAAACTTCACTTCAATGCTGACTGGCAACGACAAAAAAAAAGCACAAGCTTTGATAAAAGAGTAATGTACGCAGCGGCCGTTGATAAGTGCATTGAAAATGTACATAGATGAAGGCTTGTTGTGGGAGTATTGTTTGCAATCAATGTTTATATTACAGGGCATTGACCGCGTGGGTAGTTCAGTATGTTTATGCTACGCCTAGTTTTAAAGTTGCTACAAAGCAATGATGTGTGAAATTTGGCTATTCAAATAGTGAGACAATGGAGGCTGGGTTTGAACATGTTTAAAAAGTATGCAAGAGTGCGTGAGAAATTAAATAATAAACTATAAAAGAAAATATCTGCGAAGGCTTTCATTAACAAAATGTTCACTAAATAAGTTTATAAAATGTATTTCAAAAGCATTTTGCGTCCAGTAAAAAAATGCGTTTGCATGGCTTTTTGCCTTTGCCTTTATCTTTGAAATAAAAGAAAAACCATTTTAAAATACTAGAAATTTCGAGGCGCAGTTTATTCACAATGACATCATGACGTTACTGTTTTTAACTACGCAAAACTTACGCAAAATGAAGGGTTATAACTTTGTCGCTGATGTCTCAGTCTATCTGTCTATCTGTTTGTCTGTGGCGGTTTTTTTTTAAGTGAAATCAAATTTTCTTTCGGTAGTTCTTAGCTGTTTCAAAAAAATCGTTTCACAACCGCAGTGACACATACTTTCCTACGTGTCGTTTATTTGTACTTAATACTATTGTTGTGTCTTGTGTTGTGAATAATTGTATTTTCTTTCTTTCTTTTTCAGCCAATTTTAGATATTGAAGTTTAAAATGATAATGTCAGGGATTGTCCAACTTTTTAACTGAACGAAATTGGTTAGGTTATTTGCCTCTGCCTACAATCAATAAAATAATCCCAATCGACCTCAACATCAGAGTAAATAAATCCGCTATGATAGTAATCAAGCCATAAACAACAGATTTGCGTGCGCACTGACCACAGACAAAAAAATGATGCAGAAAATGGTTTATTGCGCCGTTACTGGCCTAATGTTGGCACTACTGCAGCAAGTAAGTGTTGAGTCTGTGGTCTGAAGAAGTCAAAGTCAAAATATCTTTATTCAATTTAGGCTATAACAAGCACTTATGAATGTCAAAACAAAATCTACCACCGGTTCGGAAAAATCTCTGTTGAGAAGAATCCGGCAAGAAACTCAACGAGCACGCTAGTTATAAGGCTAGTTACGACGAAAAATACTTACACAAAATTAAATCAAACAAAAACTACAAAGTAAAAAAAAAACAAAGGTCGACTCACGCTTGACCGGTTTTTATGAGTTGATAACTTGCATTATATATGTATGTTTGTTTATTTAAGATTCGTCACACAGAAAAGACAATGACTCATAATATCATATTCAACGAAAAATAATAGCAAATTAATAAGCGAGTGGCGCACATGAAAAACATGTTGATCACATGAAGGCACTTGTCCCACCGCCGACGATGAGCGAGAAGCGAGTAGAGCGAGTAACTAGAAACGAGTGGGCGAGCAGCGAGAAGCGAGTGTAGTTTTGTCGCTCGGCTGTAAGCGAGTGTTCGCGTGCGACGGGCGATTACTCGCTCCACTCGACTCGCTCGTGCGGGGCGGCCGCCAAGCTAACATCGCTGAGCGAGTATCTATAGCTCAGCGAGTTTTATAGCTCTTGTCGCTGCGACAAAAGATGTAAGAGCGAGTTCTCGCCGACAGTGTGAACAGCCAGCGATCAAATATTAATATATGTGTCTCTTTTACTCGCACAGGATCTTATATCTTTTGTTCGTTTCTTGAGCAAGAAAATAGTCGATAGCCAATCGTTTCCTCGCTGGCGGTGAGACAACTGCCGAAAAACATGTTGTATTACTTCATTGACAGTTATTTACAGATTTATTTAGAGGTTTCGAAAGATTACAGACGAAAATAAAAAAGTTTGACGCTGACGCATTTTTCTTGACTAACATTTTATCTCGCTTTTACGTTCAGAATTAATTCAATTTAAAAAATACAGACGTTTATTTGTTCCTCTTTTGTAAAATTCAATTATTTGAAATCCAATCCGACCTTTTGAAGGATTTGATTTAATTCGAATAAAAAACCGGCCACGTGCCAGTCGGGCTCGCGCACCGAGGGTTCCGTACAAGTGTTAGCCGAGCCGCTCTCCTAAGCAAAAACACAGTGCGAGGTAATTTTAAATGATTAATGACATAAAAAGACAGACAGTAAGACAACATTTTAAGAACTCTCTTATTGGTTGGGCCAGAGCTATCTTAATTATTATTAATTCCTCTTAATGGGGGCCATAAGGCTTGGGCCAATGTCAGTTAAATTAAAGATAAATATATTCTTCTTATTCACGTTGTACGGTGATTGTAGTTTTTGCAACTTGATAGCAAAATTCCAGAAACCACGCGGAGACCACTTGCGCATTAAAAAATGTCAGACACGAGAGCAATATAGAATTTTGTGATCACTGTTCACTGTTAAGGTTAATCGCCGCATAAAACACTATCAAAATTATACTTCAACCAGCCAAAGAAGCAGAAATACCAAAATTAGATATCGTCTACATCCGCCATGTTCGAATGCTACAAATCGAATCAGAGCTATCTTTATACCTTTCCAATTTCTAGGACAACCGGAAGTACCCTATCAGTTTTTCGGTTACGGCAATTTGTATGCAGACACCTGGTTACCTGACTTTTTACCCTTTTTATCCAATACCTTTAAACGAGGCACGTTTTTACTAGATTAGCAATTATTATGTAAAAACAAAAATAATTAAAAATCATGATTCGATCTAGGTTCATTTAACATTTATCACTCCTTATAGCCTCAGGGATTTGTGGTAGTCTCTCGCAATGCTTGCGGGAACCCTGTATAGTATAATTTCGGGGATCTTGGAAAAGACTCCAAAGATTTTGATGAAATTTGGTATGTAGGGTTTTCGGGGATGAAGAATCGATCTAGCTTGGTCCTATCTCTGGGAAAACGTTTGTTACCGAGTTTTAGCCCGAGCAAACCTCGGTCGCCCAGGTACTGTTCGTTAATCTTTTAATAGCATTGACTTAGAAATTTGTTTTTTCACTGTTTTAAGGAGTAACAGACCTGAGTACTTGAATTAATTTCAGCCTGATATCTTCACGCGTTCCTGAGAAAATGGGTCTTGACAGACGGACGGACGGACGGACGGACAACAATGTGATCTTATAAGGGTTACGTTTTTCCTTTTTATTGAGACTTTTGAGACCCCTAAAAGTTGAGAAAAGTTTAATACAGACCAAACACACAAACATCATGCCTGTATTCCAAAATGGGGTAGGCAGAGCACACGAAACGTTACCGCTTCGGAGCCACTTTTAGCAATTTTAGGTATAGATAAAAACGGTACAATAGTGACTGGTTGCTAGCCTGTCGCCTACGGTATACCTTAACTTATATCCTTTGTCTCCTCTTAGTCGTAAGAGGAGTAAGTAAGAGTATAAACAAACACCTCTCCATTTCTTCCGTGGATGTCGCGATGTCGATCCACGGAAGAAATGGAGAGGTGTTTGTTTGTTTGTTTGTTTATACTCTTTATTGTACAAAAAGGAAAAACAAAAATGTTACATAAATAAAAGTTGTGTTAAGTACAAAAGCGGACTTATCCCTGCAGGGATCTCTGCCAGTCAACCTTGTGTTGTTCAGTGTTATTCTAAGCCGACACCGCACGGGTGATACAGAACAAGTTTTCTTTAATTATAGAGACAAAAACGGGTAGCCTAGCTAGACGTATTGCTCGACGAATTAAACTGTAATATTTTCGCAATTTGTTTCCTTCTGATATTTTCCACCCTAGCAACAGGGCAACAGGCAGCGTGTTTTTTCGATTTGTTTGTCCAAAGTTCAGTCCCTTTTACAGAATGCTTTCATTACACGGCTTAGTGAGAGCTTTATAATTAAGCCAATGGAACCTTTTACACTAATTCACTCATGGAATCCTTGTACCAACACTACAGGGTCATTGGGATCAATTTAATCAGTAATAATGATGTATGTTGGACTGAAAGGTCTCCGATGGTTGCTCGGCATAAGATAGTAAAGGAGCGGCCACACCGCTGCTTAAAAAACGGTGACGGTACGGAATCGCAGTGACACATCGTACCTATGCGCACCGTTCTTATTACATGCTATCCACACCGCTGCTTAAAATACGCAAACGGTGCGGAATTGCAGTGACGTGCCGTAAACGTCACGACTTTTGTTCGGTTAAGTCCTGACGTTTACGGCACGTCACTGCGGTTCCGTATTTTAAGCAGCGGTGTGGCCGCTCCTTAAAATAGAAACTTTTCTGTTTACATTTTCAAATCCGTCTTTATTTTGGTAAGGTGCAGTCAGCAGCAGAAAAAGATGAGCGGTTGTGGTGCTCAAAGTAATCTAAACACTATCTTGTTACTTTGGCAGTAGAGTCGTGTGTAGATCATTTTGAACACCATATCCGCTCATCCACTTCATGACTATGACTATATATATATGACTTCATGAAATATGGTAAAGAAATGTAGTTTGCATCTAATGCTGTTAACAAAAAGTTCTGTAGACCGCTGCACTATTGACGACCGGATGGCTAAGTGGTTAGAGAACCTGACTACGAAGCTTGAGGTCCTGGGTTCGATTCCCGGCCGGGGCAGATATTTGTATGGATAATACGAATGTTTTTTCTCGGGTCTTGGATGTTTAATTATGTATTTAAGTATGTATTTATCTATATAAGTATGTTTATTCGTTTTCTAGTATCCATAGTAACAAGCTTTGCTTAGTTTGGGACTAGGTCAATTGGTGTCAAGTGTCCCGTGATATTTATTTATTTATTTATTACTACAGCACATTTGTGTCCCGTATAATAAAAGATCTAGTATGGATGCTTCAAACTGTCATACTTTTATAGCAGATACGAATATTTTCTAAAAAAAATATCCAATGCAAAGACCGAGACAAAAAATTGTCATGATCTTTCCGTCGCTGCTATTCGCACCTGGCCCGCTACTCGGGGTCGTCGACCTCGTCACATGATCGCATGCGCGCGCGCAGGCGACACTTTACGCGGCTCTGGCGTTCGCAGGATGGCTTAGAGATGGCGGTAATGTGAGCTTTCATCTCCGCTAGACGACATGTCATGTACAACATGTCACAAAATAACCAGTAAAAGATATTATAAATTATTAAAGGGAAAATATTGTCAATCCTATTGATCGACTCGACATAGTAAAGTTCTGTACCCTTAGTGTAAGTTTTCGGTTACAAAACACGTCTCGATCGCGTTCGCGTTAAAATCTCAATATTATGGAAACACGAACTAGCAAACGTTCCGCTAGAGGCGCTGTTCGTGTTTCCATACAAATTGAGATTAAACGCGAACGCGATCGAGACGTTACCTAGTAAGCCGTCGCGTCGTACAACCGGAGTAAGCATAGATTATTATGATTTTGATAACCATTGTGCTCAGTGGTTAGAGAACCTGACTACGAAGCTTGAGGTCCCAGGTTCGATTCACTGTCGGGGCAGATATTTGTATGAATAAGTTTTTGGGAAAAAAATATTTTTTAATAGGTACTTGCAAGCTTTTTTGCTGACTACTTTTCGTCGGCTTTACTTGCATTGTCAATCAAACTACATTTGTATACCAAATTTCAAGTTGGTGATATTAACCGTTGAAGAGTTCCGTCCTGCGGAGACGATCCTGGCCGGACTACCAGGATGTCACTACCAGATTATTGTATTTTCGTAAGTACTTATGCCAAACTTCAAGTCAATCCGACTACTGGAAGTTGGTCGAATTCGAATTTAATTACATTACGTTTACTCGTACATTGCATGATTTGACGACAGACAGACAGACAACGGAACAGGTGAAACTAAATAAAAGCTTGTAAAATTACCAATGTTTGTTCTCAAGTCTCGGGTATTAAAGTATCTATTAGTATACCAGCTTTTGCCCGCGGCTTCGCCCGCGTGAATTTCAGTTATCGCGCGCTGTTCCCTCGGGAACTGTGCATTTCTTCGAAATAAAACGTAGCCTATGTCACCCTCTGGCCCATAAACAGTCTCTATACCAAAAAACACGTCGATCCGTCGCTCCGTTTCGACGGACAAACATACAAACACACACATTGGCATTTATATAGTATGGATCCCTGGATTTATCAGAGGCGTATATAATACATGTTGTAAGACTCTTTGTCGTTCCGCGGATATTGATATTACATAATAATATATTCTGCGTAATTTACTCTTCAATTTTACTCAAACAGGGTTTGCATGTCAATGAAAAAGGTAATGTAATTTTGTAGGGCAGTAAATAATACAGTAATACTACGGTTTTCAAGAATTGTAAGTGACTCTTTATAAAGAACCATAATAGCCCCCTTTCCGCTTTACGCATTTTTGTCACACCGTGTTGTATTTAATTATCAAGATGATTTATAGCCCTTTCAACTTGGCCTGACCTAAACATCTATCACTATACTTATTATGCGTTAAAATCAAACTTGCTTGCTAACGAACCATAACCTTTCTCTCCTCCGTCGGGTCACGCCGATCTGTATTAACATAACGGCGACACAATCCGGTTCAAACCAGTTCAAATTTCAAATTCGGAGACGGTAATGGAATGCCATAAATCACAATAATATGCTTTGAATAGAAAACTTGTGTTTGCAAATTTTTCGAAACAACGGGCTTGCTTGACATTGGAAATATAGCTGAAACGTCGATTTTATCATATACCTAGAAGAAAATTGAGAAAATAGAACCAAAAATCATATTGTCCCTCTCATTCGTTTGAGACAAAATGCGAGCAAGAGAGTAATATGATTTAGGGTTTTGCTTTTTTTCATTTTCTACGTTTAAATCAATCCGCAACATCATGTACACAAATAGAACTTTTGTAACATTTAACGCAATTTTGCAGGTGGCAGGACCTTGTGCAAGGTCCGCCCGGATTGCTACCTCCATCTTGTGCTTGCACTGTTGTATTTCGGCATGGAGAGTAAGACAGCCGGTGAAATTACTGGCACTTGAGGTATCCCATCTTAGGCCTCTAGGTTGGCAACGCATCTGCAATACCCCTGGTGTTGCAGATATTTATGGGCGGTGGTGACCTCTTACCACCAGGAGACCCACTTGTTCGTTTGCCATCCAGTCGAATAAAAAAAGGAGTGGAGTTTGAATGAACCAAACTTACGCGACTCGCAACTCAATAAATTACGCTCGTCTGACTTCACCCTAAGAACTAGGGATCAGTTTGTCCAATAAAGCGGTGGCCTGTGGCTCGGCGACAGCGTTTTGGTCAGTGGCCCACTGCGTGACCCGCTTACCTGACAAATAAACCAGTCGAACTGCGCCGGCGCAGGCTAACGGTGCATCGCGGGCAGTGCAAGCCAAGAGCGGCCGGCGGGACAATGCAATGCGGGTTTTCACAGACGCGAAATATCGCTAGATGGCGTTAGTGTCGTGAGGTGCGTTTGACGTTTGCTTGCGATTGGCTCATTTAGTTATTTAACCAATCACGAGCAAACGTCAAACGGACCCCGATACTAACGCCATCTAGCGATCTTTCGCTTTTCTGAAACCCTCATTGCATTAACACATTCACTACAGTGCTTTCATTCTAGCATGGTGCGGGTGACACTTAATGCACGTTTCGTTTTACTCAAAAAAAGTTGCTGCGGTCTAAATAAATGGAAGTATATTTCAGTTGTAGCCTGAATATGACTGACGTAAAATATTTAAACATAAAGAACTATGTTATATAAAACATATTTAAGCTATCAGATTTTTATAATCAATTAATTAAATTCAACGCACAATTAAATGAAAAAACGTAATATGCATGAAACGTAACACCAGAAACTCGTTTAGTGATGGGACCTAATGGATCTTGAGTTATATCGGTACTTATTAATTATTGGTAAGTAACAAATATTCTTTGCAAACTCCGTTTAGCCTTAATTAAGTGGCAAATAATATTCCAACCTAGAATTTCACTAATATTCTCAATAAAATTAGCGTAATAATCTGATTAATGATGACATTAATTATGATTAAGATTTTAAATTATTAATTTTCTCGACTCAAGTTTCGACACTTTGACTCTCTAGTCTTGTGATATTGACAGCTGTCACCCGCACCATGCTACAATGGAAGTACTGTACCAAGAACACAACAGTTGTAATGAGTGTTTTCACAGAGGCGAAATATCACTAGATGGCGTTAGTATCGTGAGGTCCGTTTGACGTTTGATGTTGAAGAAAAAGTATTAATTTATTTACCAAGTGCATGGTCACTCTGCAATTAAAAGTATAGTTTTACGTTATGATTGTGAACGACACATTTATAATACTGAGGGTTAGGTTGTGTAGGGTAGCATGTCAAAGACTTTTAATTATTAGTGATATTAATAAAAAACGACTTCTCAGGGTTGCACCGCCCGTATAAAACGGATTAATAGCCATGAGATTGTGTAAAGAGGACTATGTAGACGTTGTCTAAGCATTCTTTCATCTTTTAGATCTAAAGGTTAACGACCCGCATCAGTTTTTAAATTTACTTTAGCCGATTTTTTCATTGATTATCCAGGCCGAGTGCGAATTGGGGCTTCCAAACACCCTATAGAATTCCTTCACAGATTAGTGCATGTTTCCTCCCGATGTTTTTGCTTCACCATAAAGCTCGTGATTACTAGATAGGCGTTGATTTTTTTTTTTAGGGTTCCGTACCTCAAAAGAATAACCTAAACAACAAAAAGTTGGAAAACGCCCGACATTGTCACTTCAAAGTTGAATATCTCAAAAACGGCTGAACCGATTTTGATAAACAAGTCTATGAAACATCGCTAGAAAACTTGCTTTTAAATTTAAAAAAAACGGCATGCAAATGGGTCCACCCGTTTCAGAGCTACGGTGCCACACACAGACACGCAGACACACATAGCGGTCAAACTTATAACACCCCTCTTTTTGCGTCGGGGGTTAAAAATGGAACAGAATCACTACATTGACATCGCCATTCACCTCTAACTTCTACCAATGAGGGCTATCGTTTTTTGTCTAACTAGATGGCGCATTGTTGCGTAAGGTTTTTAAGTATGGCTTTCAAAGTCTGTTATTACGGGCGTGAAAACAAGTTTAGATTAAAATCATATTTAATACACCTTAAAACCGTACCATAAAAAATTTCGAGCATGTCACAGTGTTGCATAGTCCCCGTTTTGTTCGGAAAAAGGGAGGACAAAGGTTTCTGAAAGACAAAACTGTCTCAAAACACAGACATTCATTGCCCCGGAACGCATATTTGCCATAATTAATTTCAGATATTGCAAAATATTCAAAAAATTATTCTAATTATAAATAAACCCGCGTAGCTCATCCAAAAACTATGAGATTTGACATTTCGGAGACCTCACGCTACACTAGCGCCTCTAGTGGCAAATTCATTCGCGATAGCCCTCATTCAAATTTAACAGTTCGCGGCGCATGCGCACCAGTGTACTTTCTCTTTCACTCTTGAGCAGTCTCTATAAGAACGAGCGAGAGAGAAGAACAATTGCCATTCAAAGAACTGACAGTAATGACCGACAAGATAATATGTTAATTATGTGTTTGTTGTATGATTAATGAAATATCTACCAGTATTGTTAGCACTTTTTGTGTTCGCGATGGTTTGTTACAACTTTGGTGAAAAAAAAGTTTGAATTCTAGCACGTGCTTGTAACAGAGAATAAAAAAAAGAGCGATTTCTAATTTCCACGTGGTTGCTTTACCTTTGCCACCTTTGGTAGCCGCGTTTTTAGGGTTCCGGAGCCAAAATGGCAAAAACGGAACCCTTATAGTTTCGTCAAGTCCGTCTGTCTGTCTGTCCGTCCGTATGTCACAGGCATTTTACTCGAAAACTACAAGATCAATGAAATGTCTTGTCAAAGCCGCTATTTAGTTTTGTAGCTAAATTACAAAAATAAATATTTATAGTGTGGCACATAGTTCGACAGCTCTTTTGAAAAGATAGTAAGGTTACATGATCGGATATACCGTTTTTGAGTTATTGCCGAAAAACTGCGCTTCTCACCAAAAGGACGTAAGTGCCGTGAAGATAGGTCTTTTTCTGGTAATAGATTTTAAGACTGTAGTAAGTGTTTCAATTGTGTTATAACGCACATAATATTACTAGATTTTTTTCGTAATGGCTACGGAATCCAATATCTACCAATATCCGACACGCTCTTGGCCGGTTTTTTTTTGACTCGGCCGGCAGTAAGTAAGGCCGTGGATAGGATCTGCCATTAGATCATCATCCCAGCCTATAAACGTTCCATTGCTTGACACAGGCCTCATCTCCGAATGAGAGAGCTTGGGTCGTGATTCCCACGCGGGCCCAGTGTGGATTCGGAACTTCACACATTGCTTCGCAGGTTTATGCATTTTCTCACGGTGCTTTTCGGTCACCATAAAACTCATGGTAAATTTCAAATGTATAGGTAACGATCGATCCTTTGTTCTATTTTTTTAGGGTTCCATACCTCAAAAGGAAAAAATTGAACCCATTATATAATAATAAATATCACGGGACAATTCACACCAATTGACCTAGTCCCAAAGTAAGCTTAGCAAAGCTTGTGTTATGGGTACTAAGCAACGGATAAATATAATTATATAGATAGATACATACTTAAATACACATTAAACATCCAAGACCCGAGAACAAACATTCGTATTATTCATGCATATGCGTGCCCAGACACAAGACTGTCGCTTTCAGGGGGTGTTTCAGATACCAATCCACTAAGTGCTGGAACAATATATCCTTCCACCACTCCGAAACATTGAGTCAAAATCAAACTTTCGTATTAAGCTCAGATTGCACTTATTGTCTCTCCAGAGACTCTTATCTTGAAGTTTTCTGAACCCCCCTCACCTCACACCTCACACTTTTTTCTGTCATTTTAAATAATAATAATAAATAAGTACTTAAGTTATTCCAAGGTTCATAAATTTTTGCTACTTTAGGATCCCACTGAATAATAAAACTCATTTGATGACGAGATTGCACTGAGTTTATCACGTTGGTCGGCGTCCTTACTCGGTATGGGTACTGGCAGAATACAGCGCTGCGCTTACCGCAGCACAATGCTGCGCCAGCGCCTGTTCTTCAGTGCATCACCTCAATGTGTCTGATCTGTTTAATTGTTACTTAATTTATGTTTTTATTTGCTATCGTAATTACCTTGTTTCGGGCATAATTTTAAGTGCTGAATTTTTAGTGTTATTACTCTTTAGTTACTAAGCCATGTCTTTGTTTTGAAGAATTATAGTGCTTGTTATAGCCTAAATTGAATAAAGATATTTTGACTTTGACTTTGACTTTGAATAAAGATTATATCTATCTACCAAGCTGCGAAATCTTTGTCTTTTGTTTTTGCTTGTATAGTATTTCAAAGAATGTCTGTTATGTTTGTTTGTTATTTGAACCTTAAATTATACATTATAGTAACTTTGAGTAAAAATTC
>NC_133479.1:851612-851875 GCF_025370935.1 Choristoneura fumiferana
GAACAGCGTAGAACACGTCTTATCATGCGAATATTTTATGACCAAATAGAACTACATAAGTAATGATAAGAAGTTTAAATGTATGATCGTATGTACCCATATCATGCAGTAAAGATAATGATCTGATGATGTCATTAGGAATATCTGTAAATTTAGTAAGTATGATACAAATATTACCAGAATAATGTAAAATTAATTTTCATTTAGTATCACAGACATGAGAGTTGTTAAAGGATGATAAACAATATAAAAAAAACAAATCG
>NC_133479.1:852465-871904 GCF_025370935.1 Choristoneura fumiferana
GGTTTTTGCGTCGGTTAAAAAGAGGAATATTGCGGCCTGTGGAAGTCATAAAATGCCTACAAATATATCTAGGTCCTATCAATTAGCTGACAAGGGTCCTCAACTGTCCCCTGTCTTTTACGGCCTCAATAACAGATGTTGGCTTTACGAGGTGCTCACACTAAAGAATAAATAAATAGTATTAACAGGCTTTTGTAGTTGGTAAATAAGACTCGTTTGGTAAGTCAGTATGAAACAAACGGCTATCTGCATTTTCCCAACTCATTCCCAAATGTTTCAATTAAAAAAAAAATTTAAAACTTTTTAATTATAAATCAGAATATCAATTACAATTTTTTATAATTACTTAGCTATAAATCGTTAATTATTAAGATTTTATAACTAAGGAGTGCAAAGGCGGGCGAGACTCAATCTATAATAAAAATATAATGTTCACATATCGATGGTGGAAGTCTCAATTGGCGTAAGGGACAAAATACCGAAAATCACTTTTAAACATAGAAAATTAGAGTTTTTTTTCTCTGTCGATTGGTAGTATTCAAGTTACGATACACCCCCCTTACTTTGCTGTTATCAACATTTATTATTTTAAAAAATAATAGCTTAAGGGACATGATATAATATTTGAGCTGAAAAATGCGTAAATGTATTATTTTTTAATATTTGGGTCGTAAGGGGCTGTGGCAGTCCATATTGTCCTTACGACTCGACTCATGACGTTAAAAAAAAACCAACAAATATAATAAGGGCGTATGGGTCAATTATTGTTCATTGTCCTTTACACCCCAACATTTTATAACGAATAAGATAAAAATGCAAGAAGTTGTTGGGCGTAACCTTACCGCCTGTACCTATTTCTTGTACCTAACATCAAAATACTAACGCCTACCGCTACCTTCCACGCTCCCAGCGTTTGCGCATTGCACATTCGGTCAGTCGTGTCAGACACGTCAAACACGGAGGACGTATTTGATTGCCTACGTTTGTTCTTTGTCAACGCGCGTATTTTTTTATAAGATGCCAAAAGCAAAACAAAAAAAGAAGATTAAGTTGATGGATCCCCTAATGGCTTGACGTCGAGCTAACATTTCCGTAATGGAATTTCAGTCAAGGATGTTGAGGTAAATTTCTCTTAGCTACTTTGTTTATTTTAAGCTACTAAGTTACAGATCCTAATAAAGGAAGCCTGTGCCCAGCAGTGGGACGTATATAGGCCGAGATGATGATGCATACATAATAATAATTGGCCTGTATAATTAATTATGTATGTTGAGGGTTAAAAATGGTATAATCGGAACGTCGTAAGGGACATTAAAAGACAGCAATTTATAAAATAATAAATACTTTTATGGGCGTAAGGGGTATAAAAAGCAAGAGCTAGAGTAAATTGTCGGTCGTAAGGGGCAGTAGCAAACAGACATTTAAAAAAAGGTGTAATTGGTACGTCGTAAGGGGCATTAAACAACAGCAACTTATAAAATAAGGAATACTCTTATGGGCGTAAGGGACATCAAAAGCTAAAACTAGAGTAAATTGTTAGTCGTAAGGGACAGTAACAAACAGACATTTTAAAAATTGAGGTTACTTTATGGGTGTAAGGGGCACTTAAAGCAAAATACCTTGCTTGCTTCTTTTAGTTCATTAAAATACCTTGTTAATGTTAGGTCGTAGGAGGCATCAAAACAGATGGTTTTTAGAACTTGTAGTGATTGAAACAACAACTCAAGCAAGCATACTCCCAAATGTGCAAGAAATAGTGCAAGCAAGCGTGCAAGAAAGCATGCAAGCAAGCATGCAGCAAGCAAACAAGCAAGCATGTACCTAAGCAACCACCTAAGCAGGCTTGCAAGTGAGCATGTAATTTTGACAATCAAATCAACAAACATGCAATTTTATCGGCCTGGGTTAGATGAACATCGCGGGTTACCCCGATCTCGCGATGACCGGTCTATGGTATCTCCTCCAGCGCTCATGAAGCGGGCTGGCGTCCCACTCCTCACAGCTGCAATCAGTGTGTTAGAGGAAGCATAAATAGTGCAAGCATGCATGCAAGCAAGCGTGACGCCAGAAAGGCAAGCATGCATGCAAACAACAAATCAAGCAAGAATACTCCCAAATGTGCAAGAAAATGTTCATCATGTCAGCCGAAAGACGTCCAGTGCTGGACATAGGCCTCCTCCAAGGCTCTCCACCGGTCTTGTGCTTTCCGCATCCACCGCGATCCCGCGATCTTAACCAAATCGTCGCTCCATCTTGTTGGAGGCCTACCGACAGCTCGTCTCCGGTCCGCGGACGCCATTCGAGAACCTTCTGGCCCCATCGGCCATCCGTTCTGCGAGCAATGTGCCCCGCCCACTGCCACTTTAGTTTCGCAATTCTTCGGGCTATGTCGGTAACCTTAGTTCTACTGCGATATCATCATTTCTAATTCTATCCCGCAGAGAAACCCGAGCATAGCCCTCTCCATAGCCCTCTGAGTGACTTTGAGTTTTATCATGAGGCCCATCGTTAGCGCCCACGTCTCAGATCCGTATGTCATCACTGGCAACACACACTGGTCAAAGACTTTTGACTTCAAACACTGCGGTAATTTGGACGAAAAGACACTGCGAAGCTTCCCGAACGCTGCCCAGCCGAGTCGGATTCGACGAGTGATCTCTTTCTCAAGTTGGACCTACCTAACTGGACCGTTTGTCCAGGTATACATAGTCGTCAACAACTTCGAGCGCAGAGTCTCCGACTATTACGGAGTTGGTACAACATGGACATTAGACATGACTTTCGTCTGTCCATGTTCATTTTCAGGCCAACTCGGTCGGAAACTCTACTGAGGTCAGCGAGCATAAGCACCGAGGTCCTCCATGGTCTCAGCCATGACTACAATGTCGTCGGCGAATCGAAGATGAGTGAAGTACTCGCCATTAATGTTATGCCTCGTCCTTTCAGTCCAAAAACCTTAAAAGCATCCTCCAATGCAGCGGTGAATCAGTTTCGGAAGATTTAATCTCTTGTCTTGGCATCCCCGCTGCAGAGGAATAGTTTCAAAATCTGATATTGTAATCGGAACGGACATAGTGGCATTTTCGTACAGACACTTAACACTTCGATATACCGATAGTCAACTGGCACCGCTTGAGAGCCTGCAGCACAGCCCAAGTCTTGGTCGAATCGATGACTTTTCTCGTAGTCTACAAATGCAAGGCAAAGGGGGAGGTTATACTCTTCAGTCTTCTGTATAACCTGCCGCACGCATGTATGTGGTCTACGGTACTATAGCCTTGAAAAATATTACAAATTAACATATTTTTTAAGGAGACGTGCAAAATTATCGCTTTTGCGCGTTATTTTAAATAATTAAAGTGGTTCTTTGAGTTAATTCACTACAGACAGAATTTTTCTAGCAGGAAACTTACGTCCAGGTATTAGCAAAAAAATAAATATTGTCCTATAAGTCAGAAAATGGTTACTACATTATCTATTTATTACGTTTAGCTGTAAGGGCTATGACACCTGTATGTCACGGGGCTAAGGACAGCTATTTTTCTTATTAAGCTTTTTGTACGAAAATAAGTCTATAGTTTCACGTTGAAAAGCAAGAAAATTCAAGATTTTACGTTTAATTATAAAACTGCTAAGTTAAATCTTAAATCTTGAATTTTTGAAAATTAAGCAAAATCTTTATTTTTAAGATTTTATAAAAGTAGCAAAGGGCGGGCGAGACCTCAAAATTGAGACTATAATGTTCACATATGTTTCCATGCTACATGCTACATATATCTATATTGCTTAGTTATTATTATTGTAGGCATATGGTTATTGCCTGGCCTTGTTTACTTCTTATTTGCTTTATTTTAATGTAAGCTAACTGTATTATCATTCCATCTGTTTATATTATTTGCCAAACTGTTTAATTTCCCAACTCAGGATTTTCTCTGAAACTATATTTTTTTCGGAAATTTCATAAAACAAACCTAACCTAACTTACTGTGTTCTATAAAAGCATAAGAAAATACAATGAGAAAAAAATTTGGTTTCGGAGAAAATTGAGAGTTGTGAAATGAAACATTTGGCAAACAATAATTCTGCGAAAAGGCAAAATGCTGAAAAAATAGCAGCTTCTAAAAGTATGATCCCATGCTGGCGCCGAAAGGTTCTCGAGGGGAGACCGCGGATCGGCAAGCGCAGCGTAGGACGTCCACCAACGAGATGGACGGATGACCTGGTTAAAGTCGCGGGTTCGCGGTCGATGCAAGCTTCCAACCGAGGCAACTGGAGGTCTGTGGGGGAGGCCTATGTCCAACAGCGGACGTCCTATTGCTGATATGATGATGATGATTGAGGCTATGCCCACTAGCACGTTTCCTAGCCAACAAATAACAATGTCATTAATGTCTAATTTTGACAAAATCACGCGTCTTCGTGGATGGTTTATTACTAGCTTTTGCCCGCGGCTTCGCCCGCGTGGAATTCGGTTTTCGCGCGCTGTTCCCTCGGGAACTGTGCATTTTTCCGGGATAAAAAGTAGCCTATGTCACTCTCTGGCCCATAAAACAGCTCTATGCCAAAAATCACGTCGATCCGTCGCTCCGTTTCGACGTGAAAGTCGGACAAACATACACACTTTCGCATTTATAATATTAGTATGGATTTACTTATTGACAAATAAATTTTATCATTATCATTATCGTTGCAAGTAAGTACCTAGGTACACTTTTATGTGACAACTGCCAAAACTGCGTACAGTATGATTTTTACCCTTTTCTACAATACGCTGTTGATTATTTAATATATTTTTATTCGATTTACATTTATTTTGTTTTATCTGAGGCGACGGCCAGGAACAAGCGGTTTGCGGTCCTTATCCAGACCGCTGAAGGTCAAACCTGGACCGTCAAATATTGTTTTTATCTAAGTACCTATTCTATATAAAAATACTAATTAGCATTAAATTTGAACATGTGTTTGTCCTGCTTGACGGCTCAGAGTCCTAATTAAATAAGTAGTACTGACAAAGTGTATGAAAACCGACTATAAGGGTTCCGTTTTTGCCATTTTGGCTCCGGAACCCTAAAAAGGTACAAGGTATGATGTGCGTTAATCATTATTAGTTGACGAATATAATTTGCAGTTTAATACGTAATCAGTAATTTTGATGTGAATTCGGATTTTTTTTTTGGATAAAAAAAGGTCTTTTTTGATGTGCGTATATTACCCATAAATAACACTGGCTAAAATCTACGAAGTAATTCAATTGAAAGAAAAAAAACATTTGTGATATTTAACAAATTTTAAACCGAGAAACACAGAAGCAGAGACAGCTTCCAGCTGCTGGCGCTGGCCTTCCGTTGATGGTGTACAGTCGCCATTAAATGTTTCGGAGCGGTCAAGGTGGTCAAAGATATCTGCACAAGCACTCTATTATTAAGGAATTAGAGTTCATATTTCGATATTTTTTATCGCCTTGGCCACTCCGATATTATTTGAATTTCTCAATTCGCACTGAGTGGGTAAGAACAACACCAAGCCTTTTCATTCTGCGAAGAGGCCTGTGCCCACAGTGGGATGAGTTTAAACAAGCCGGAGATAATCAGTACTTAGCCACACGCAGTATTTCAATAGATATATATATTTGTTTCACTGGTTTTACGCCTAATCAAGTAAAGTGGGTTATGAGTCCCAATCCGCTGGCCGACCCGCGTCATCCCGACAGTGGGATTACGTGTCTTTCGGCTGATTAATGGTTTTTACGCGTCGGTACTGTCCGCCTCAGTTTGATGGCTGTCACCGTGACAGTTATATTGTGCTACTGTACATATGGTAAAGGTCTCTACCCTTTAAGGAGCGGCCACACCGCTGCTTAAAAAACGCTGCCGAAACGGAACCGCCGTGACGCATCGTATGCGCACCGTTTTTATTGCATGCTCTCGATACCGCTGCTTAAAATACGCAAACGGTTCGGAATCGCAGTGACGTGCCGGAAACGTCACGACTTTTGGTAGAGAGCATGCGGTAAAGTCCTGACGTTTACGGCATGTCACTGCGATTCCGCACCGTTTGCGTATTTTAAGAAGCGGTGTCGAGAGCATGCAATAAAAACGGTGTACGTACGATGCGTCACTGCGATTCCGTACCGTCACCGTTTTGCACGTTTACTAACCAACCGTCGCCGTCACGTCACGTGTCATGTATGCGCTTGACATTCCGTTCCTGACTCGTTCCTATTACGATCATGGCATAGTGTTGTGGGTAGAAACCCTCAGGATGCGTTGCAATGTGTTTCTCGTGAACCAATAGAAACGTTTTATTTACCTACTAGCTTTTGCCCGAGGCTTCGCCCGCGTGGAGTACGGTAGGGAACATGTGCATTTTCCCGGGTTAAAAGTAGCCTACGTCATAAACTATCTCTATGCCAAAATCACGTCGGTCCATCGCACCGTTTCGACGTGAATGACGGACAAACATACAAACAAACAAATACACACACTTTCGAATTTTTAATATTAGTATGGATCCTCGCTCCGCTCAACTTTTTCCACTGGCTGAATGAAACAATTCTCTTGGTTCATGAAAACACATTCCTTGTAAATTGCGAAACTGAAGTGGCAGTGGGCGGGGCAAATTGCTCGCAGGACTGATGGCCGATGGGGTCAGAAGGTTCTCGAATGGCGTCGTCGGGAGACGAGCTGTCGGTAGGCCTCCAACAAACGGAGCGACGACCTGGTTAAGATCGCGGTGGATGCGACAAAAGGCCGGTCTGAGTGGAGTGCCTTGGGGAGGCCTATGTCCAGCAGTGGACGTCTTTCGGCTGACATGATGACATTCCTTGCAAGAAATCCTCGCACATCTCTAGTAGAAACGCAGCTTAAGGATGGTAAATAGCAATGAGATGTTACTATGCCTTTTTTTAAAAGGTTCTACAGATCACGCATGATTCATTTGGTTCATACGCTGAACAAACAAAGCTCTTCTTTCGTCTACAGTCGGTTAATGACCCATTTGGTTGGTGCGGGGGATACCCCAAGTATTTTATCTCTGTATGTTTACTTTAATATCCATTTGTAGCACAAAGACGTCTGTTTGTATGTCGCGTTATCACTTATCTAACAGCAAGAGATTCGGCATACAGTTGTTGAGAGAGAGGTCAATGAATTCCAGCTTCCAGCTAAACATTTAAGCTTTTCTTTATACTTGTAGTTTAATACAGTATACTTAGTTCGGCAAAAGTAAATGAGCAAAAGTAAAAGATAATGGACATGGGTTGTAACTCTAACCCTTGTTAACAAATAAATGATTTCATTGATTGAAAAAAAAATGTATTTTCTTTCTTTCTTTCTTTAAAAAAAAAGAGGCTTCAGGTCTTGACTGTCATAACTCTGTCTCTTTGGCCGACTTCGTAAAAAAAAGAGGTGCTCGATGCGCTTGTATTTTTTTCTTCTGTCAGCTAGTGTTCGACCATTTCAATGACGCACTTATTATCTATTTAAGTCCGTCAATCCGTATGCAAACACAATGATCTGGTAGTGAACTTCAGAGGGTTCAGACAGGCTCGCCTCCGTAGTCCGGAACTCTTCAAGGGTTAATGGTATATACTTGAAATTTGGTACGAATGGTTTAGCTGACAATTAGGTACTTGTAGTTCAAAAATGTTTTATAATTATATTGACGCTTATTTTTTGAAACCCTCGTTTTGCTCTCCCGAAACGCAATCGTTTCATGTTACCTGTATATATTCGAGCAGCTATAGATTGCTGGGCTGCCTAGTAGGTACGATGTGATGGATCATCCAAACCCCGCAATGTACTGCCATATTAACTAATACGAGTTGTAATGTGGAATCGTCGTATACCTTGAGACATGATTAGCATGACGGCGAGTGAGTGACCCAAAACAATGCTAGCCTTGCCGGCTGCCATCGACCCCGATATGGCGTGTATGGAGTTGAATGTCAGGCTGTATGGTCGTGACGTTTTAAATTTTAGGATGACAATTCGATGGAGAGATTGCCAATTACTTTATGTGCATTTTTGATATTTTTGAGACACTGCGAAGGCATAGGATAGTTTTTTTCCTGGAAAATTGTATAATTCCTGAGGGCACGCGATAAACCAATTATCCGCAGACAAAGTCGACGACAATTGCTAGTAATGTTCATAAAGATTTTATTTTCAATTTAAGTTTAAGCTTTAAGTTTAAATTAAGAGATGAGAGCGGAGCGGTAAATCAGGCCTTTTGGAAGATTAATTCTTTACTGGTTTTTAAACGCTTTTGGATGGGCGAGATTTGAGTGGGTCGTAAAGTTTGACGATGTTTAATCGATGGTTTAATTGGAGTATTAAAAACACCCAATAGTAGGTTAAGTGTACAACGAAACTTCATTGGAGAATTAAGTCTTGGCATTCCCGTCATTCAATAAAATATAAGTAAGACTACCCGACCGATATCGTTACCTCCCGTTTATCACTTCGTCTAAAAAGCAGCTGGTCTAAGTAGCAAGTGGTATAAAAAGCAACTGTTCCTAACCTTTATGTGTTGGAGACTTGAAAAAACATGAAAAACGCCTCAGCCACGTGGAATAGGAGCTCCGCCGAGCGAAGCGCCGTCGACTTTGGGTCATATAATTAAAATTGACAAACAAGGAAATGAACGAATGTTGACCGAATAGACATTCGGGGAACTTTTTAGACCACTTGATACCTACTTAGATCACTTGCTTCTTAGAACACTTGCTACTTAGTTCTGTTGCTTCTTAGACCTACTTACCTTAGACAGGTGCTTTTTAGGCGAAATAATACGTCACCCAATATGGAACGTCAAACTTCTAGTGCTAGTTCAACTCGCATTTTTCCGGTTTAACTTCCGATTTAGTACAGAAGGGCCGCAAGGCAAAGTATCTTTACCGCGAATCTCACAAAACAGGTCCAGCGGGCAGACAACTTTCTACATCTACAAACCGCGCGTTAGCGTCAAATCACTCAAATTGCTGTAGACAATTCCGAGTGTGGAACGAATTGTGTTTATGGAGAATTTGAAATTGGTTAGTTACTTGCTTTTACCAGTTTGACCTGGTTTGGTTAATATGTGCTTGATTTACTTTGTTTTGTTTTGTACGTGGATTTTATAAGTTTTTGGAGTTCATTATCACTTGTCTAGTGTGGCTGTCTGTTCATTTGTTACAGTCAATTTGCACCAAATTCGTTGAAATTTGGTACACGCCTAATACATACTCGTCGAGCAATTCTTGCATATTTATTTATTTCGAGGATCTCCGAGTTCGATGAAATATGCTAAGTGGTTTTTAAGGGGGAACATCGGTTAAGTTTGGTCTTTTCTTTGGGAAAACGCATGATTTCGCATTTTAGCCCGTCTCTCAAGTACTTATTACGAAAGTAAATAAATTAATTACGGGTATTACTGTTGAGGGATAGGTTAGACAGTAAAAAGTTTATTTTAAAACAATACCGTGTGGTGAATCGAATTGAATAATGTGTCGTATTGTGATGATTTGAATATCATTTTACATAAAAATTTAGAAATAGAAATAGAAATATTTATTCGCACTTCGCACATTACACAAAAACACAAAAAACCATTAAGTTTTTTTTTTTTTTTTTTGACTGGATGGCAAACGAGCAAGTGGGTCTCCTGATGGTAAGAGAGCACCACCGCCCATAGACAACTGCAACACCAGGGTATTGCAGATGCGTTGCCAACCTAGAGGCCTAAGATGGAATACCTCAAGTGCCAGTTATTTCACCGGCTGTCTTACTCTCCACGCCGAAACACAACAGTGCAAGCACTGCTGCTTCACGGTAGGATTAGCGAGCAAGATGGTGGTAGCAATCCGGGCGGACCTTGCACAAGGTCCTACCACCTGCAAAGTAAAGTACGTAGTAGTAGGTATTTGCGAAATCGCGAAGCGGTCTCGGCTCAGCATAGTGTTGGCCGTAGCGACCAACACAGCTGGTCTCCCGCTGTGAGTGTGACCGCTTGGCGACTTCACGGAAGTCGACAAAAATTCAACATTCAAACAAAAAAAAAATACAAAATTTAAATATACTTACTTAGAAAATCAGTCACAATTTTCAAATAATTTTCATAATTAGAATAAATAAATTTAATTTAAATAGTCATCATTTTTGTCTTACTACAATTTACTATTTATCTCTTTAGCTGTATTTTAATAATTATCAGCCATTTACGTTAAAAATCTCACAAATGAAATAAGTAAGTTAAACTCGAGCAACCATATCAAAACCCGCTTATCATACCAAATTACACTATAAATAAACATAAAGCAATTTAAACTCTACCAACAAATAATAAAATATCTTAATATTCGTATTAATCCAGCAAACTTCCGTCCATAAATTCATACAAGTTGAATTATGACACAAAAAGCTTTCTTATCACAATTAGATTATCGCCATCTTTGTCTTATTTTTTGGGAACAAAAAGGACGGCATAAGTTGTCATGTTCGAGGGTAGATAAAGGGAGTAGGGGACAACTTGGGCTATTAAAGACAAATGCTACGGCCACAAGGGGAGAGATGGCTATGTAGATATATCTTTTGGAACTGCGGTCGTAGCCCAACGGTGGGTAAGAAATAATATTATTTGCTTGTAATTTACTTAGGTATTTCCAGTTAGTTGAACTTAGTTTATCATTAGTTTTTTATTATAATGCCCGGACTTGCACTTCTGAGTTTAAAATTACATTTGAAATTTACCACGAGCTTTACGGTGCAGGAAAACATCGTGAGGAAACCTGCACAAATCTAAGAAAAAAATCGATGCTGTAAAGTTCCCAATCCGCTCTTCTCCCTGCAGAGGGACGTGTATAAGCCAAGGTGATTGATGACAAGGGAACTGTGCCACATTAACAGGCGTTGCAAGTGCTTTTAAAAAAACATTTTTGGAATTAATCCAGAAGACCTCCACTACTGGACAAGCCTCCCCAAAGCGTTTTATAACGATTATGCAAGGTTCACATTATTCCAGTAACCGTGCCAGTAGCGATACATTGCGGGGTCACAATTCAAACGAGTTACACAAGATCGATCGAGCACCGCAGTGTCATGCTACTAGAATAATGTGAACCGGGCATTAGTCCCGCGCTGTCAGCATCCAGCTGGTGCCCGCGACCTTCACCAGATCGTCGGTCCATCTTATGACGGGCCTTCCTCCGATTGCTTACTGACTCTTGCACCCACATATGACACATAAATATGTACTTACATTTTTACCTAAGTCAAAGCAATCCAGGCACGATTTATGCGCGAGAATCACGCGTTTTAAGTCGCGCTCTACAACTAGAGGCTCGTACATTCGTATATTCTCAGCTAACTTTCGGTTCGGCAGAAGTATTACCTGAAACAGAAGTAAAAATATATTATAATTTAAATTCCATGGAGTAATACAATTGAAAGATTAGTGATTTTTATATAATATATATATTAATATTTTTAATATATATTTATTAATCCAATATATTTTAATATTTATTAATCTTTGATAAAAATACAATGAATACAAACTTTTGGGCTACACTTATTATAAGAGACAAATAACACACATGACCCTGAACTAGGAAAATGAATTCCTGTGTTTCAGGTGTAGAGTAGAAGGGCTATTAATTAAACTTAAATATCTTATCACGTGCAAAATATGAGAAAGGAAGTAATTTTAGCATTAAGGCGTTTTATACAATTATAAATTATTAACTAACATAAACATTACGGGCACTAACTTATGTATCTGTGTTAATTTTAATACAATCAAAAAAAAACTTATTTCTGTATCTTCGTATCAATTATATATGTTTGCAATACACAGAAGACAGAAGTATTTTGAATTTGTTGTAGTTTACTGCTGATCATATTTTATTAACAACGCATAGCCATTACCGGAGCTGGATACTTTATTTTATTTAGTTGACATGTAAGTATGTGTTTAAAAAAAGCGAACAATGAAGATAATATCGGGCGTGGCCTGTAATACGAGGAAATAATTAAAACATAGATCTTACTCGTCAAACTAAACAACATTAGTTCAGCGACTTTTAAAAATAATGGAGTCTTTAGATTTTCCTTTTTTCATACAAAGTTAATACTGCAATCAATACGCCATCCTAGAACACAACTGACGTCGCCTGTTACGCTACACACATCAACCATTTTGCTTTACATTGCGTCTTCGAATAAACTTTAGTGTAATAAAAATTAAAAAACTAATTATTTTTAAAAGTCGCTGAATTAATATTGTTAATTTTGACAAGTATGATCTGTGTTTTAATTATTTGCTCATATTACAGGCCACATCCGGTAGATACCATTTATAATTCATATTATAACATACCGTGTAACATACCGATGAAGTTTCAGTTGTAATACTCGTAATTAAGACATCCCGTCTTCTTAGGGTTACAGAACCCTAAGAAAGTCTAGTTTAACCTACCCCAAAAATAATAAATGAAACCCTAGTAACATCGCTAAACTATCCGTCCGTCTGTCGGTCACAGGGATGAATATCAAGAACCGT
Source organism: Choristoneura fumiferana (assembly GCF_025370935.1). Lineage (NCBI taxonomy): Eukaryota > Metazoa > Arthropoda > Insecta > Lepidoptera > Tortricidae > Choristoneura > Choristoneura fumiferana. Next base: position 865,003 of record NC_133479.1, read on the forward strand.
GTCATTTTCAGCCGTCTTTCTATTGCCACTATAGCCAAAAAATCAGAATAAAGTTAATAAAGGGGGTCTCAGCAACCAAAATCAAAATGAATCCACACTGGGCATTTTGCCTTGCAAGTAGGGCTCTGCTAACACTTCATTTTCATAGACACTTTATTTTGAACATTACAAATTTATAGGAAACCCTCAGTGCGCGGGTTTTAATACTTCCTAGAGGATAAAGCCAGAGGCAGACGCTTATCTTTGACCAAACGACCTAGCTAAAGTAATTATTGTATATACTCAAAAAGCACACTATACAATTTCCCTACGGCCCTAAAAATCGTAACATTTCGTAATCTCGCAAACCTTGCATTTCACACCTTGCCGGCTGCCATCGTAAAAAGAACCCTATTATACTATACATGGACTAAATGTTCCACGCATGACAATAGCCCGTTGCTAATACTTAAACAAAAGAGACCCACCATTGAATTAGTTGGGATTACCACACTTGCGTATTGTGTAGTCATACACACAAATACACACATACTTATACATCTTATGTATGTAGAACGTTATTGTTGGAGCATTAAGCGGTGCACACGTTTTTATCCGACTGTACGACACAAGTAAATATATTTATCAGCTTATGTAGCACTTATGCCTTTATGGCACTCTATAAATTAAAATTGAGGGCTGATTATGATGATTCTTACGTCAATTAGAAGTTCTCCAAAGAAACAAAGTCATCGACATAGCTCGATGAATAAGCAAATTCAAGTGGCAATAGGCGGGCTACATCGCTCGATCGCATCGAGGAAGAAAGGTCCTAGTGGTGACTATTGACTACGAATCGAAGCGTTAGCAGGCCTCTAAGTGGATTGACGACATCACGCATGAGAGTTGCGGGCAGGTGTTAGATGCGAGTTGTTCGTTGTAGCGTTCTAAGGGGGAGTCCTTTGTTTAACAATGGTCGACTTCCGTCTTGTGATGACGTCAATTGATTTGTCTTAATCCTAAATAAACAACTCAATATGGCGATAATTATAAAATAAATCGATGGAATTATGTAAAGTGGGTTATTAGGGCATCGATCTTTGAAAATCAGTTTACTTAGAATCTGTGATTCTGATTCTGAGCAGAGGCGTCGCAAAGTGCGCTTCGTATAGATGACACAATCTTTAATGTTGTATTTCCGTGACCAGACCAATGCAATGGATAATTATTTGGTTGTAAAGAAGACTGTGATGGTTTCCTACGCGTATAATGGATAATAACTCCAAGCCCGAACTCGACGTTCGAATTTTGAACTATAGCTCACGCTAATATTATTTTATTCGAGAGTGGTGGAGAGGGACGGTGCGATACGTCATAGTTTGGCGAAATTATTGACGTGACTAAAATTATGTACCTTTTTTGAGAATAAATAAATAAATAAAATAATAATAAACTTCGATTTTCGAATTTTGTAGAAGCTCCCCATAAATTAAACAATGATTGCTGCTCTTTATATGTGTGTTAGAGCACCATACGAGTAGGAAGTAATAACCTCACCAATTTAAAAAATTGAGAAACCCACGACATGGTCATTTCAAACTTCAATATCTCAAAGGCGGCTAAACCTATTTAAATGAAACATAGCTAAGAATCACCGCACGGAAACTCGCCTTAATGTAACAGAAATTGCATCGAAATCGGTCCATCTGTTTGAGAGCTGCGATGTCACATACAGACAGACACGCCTGTTTTTGCTTTGGGGGTTAAATTCGGTTTAATTGTGTAGAGTCGTGTAGCAAATGGCATCACAACGATCTTTTAACATGTAAAGCGATAAATAAATATCATTTACATTATTTTTCTATCGGATGCTAAGAAACACATTAACACTTTCTACAATCTTGTCCCTACTGAAAAACTAAATTCAAAACTAGGTCAAACCCTCTTTAAACCCAAATCTTTCCCTCAAATATTCATCTCCGCAAAAGAGTTTATAAAAATAAATATTAACAACAGGAAAAATGTTAAGAAAACCTAAAGTTTAATTGTAAAAGGACTCCATTACCGGACAAAAATATAATAAAGTAGGGGGAGGGGGAGACAAGAACGGGAGTAATGGGAACAGTTGGTTATTTTGGTTAGGACTGAAAAAAGTCACTGCCTTAAAAAAACTTAAAAAGAAAAAACAAGTATAGTACAAACAATATGAAATGTTTACTTGTAATTTAGACTGATGTTTTGCATCTGTAATCTTAATTGTGTTTGCAGTACCAATAAACATTTATCTCTCTATCTATCTTTAAGTAGAACTCTGTTAAGTTACTTATAAACTTCAACAGTCGGAACCCATCGATTTCGTGAGTAAGCGTATTGCTAATAGAGAGCAAATAATACTAGAACTATCCAGTTACACCCAGTATACATTAATTGTGTGTGTGTGAAGTACCCAATCCGCACTGGGCTCGCGTGGGAACGACGGCCCAGGCTCTCTTATTCTGAAGGCACTTGCACTGGGGCGTACTCGTATATTTTATTGTACCACAGTTGGTAACAATGTAAATTTTATTGTTTTGACATTTTTACCACTTCACAAAATATATATTTAAAAAAACATGTGTGTATATTAATTCGTACCGGTGAATGCAAGTGACGAGTTATCGTACATTGTTGCGTTATAAGGGAGTCTCAGTATATAAAAAAGTACTCTGTGTAAGAGTGTGGGTAAGCCGTGAAGCAGCAGTGCTTGCACTGTTGTGTTTCGGCGTGGAGAGTAAGACAGCCGGTGAAATTACTGGCACTTGAGGTATCCCACCTTAGGCTTCCAGGTTGGCAACGCATCTGCAATACCCCTGGTGTTGCAGGTGTTTATTCTTACCATCAGGAGACCCACTTGCTCGTTTGCCATCCTGTCGAATAAAAAAAAGGGAGAGGCCTTTGTTCAGCAGTGGACGTATTCCGGCTGATGATGATGATGATTAATTCGTACTTCAGCATGAATCGGCAAACTGTTTTCACAGTATTTAACTTTAACACGAATGCGCTCAAGACGTTATTATACCAAAATAAACTAGAACTGCATTTAACCCGAGAAACTACCCGAAGTTTTAAACATTCCATGATTTTATCGTCGTTATCTTATTTAGTCGCTCTTCGCAATTTAATACGAAAATGTGCTTTTTATTTGCACAGAGCTCTCATCACAGTAATACTGCAAGCGGGACCATGCATTTACTAACAAGATTTTGTTTCATATAAAATATTTTTATCTCGAAAATTTCAGCGGGAAACGCAGTCTTTTTTAGGTTAACAAAAATGGGGCAAGTGGTTTGATTAAACAGCTTTTAGGGTTATCGTTAGATGGCGTTAGTATCGTAAGATCCTTTTGTCGTAACACTGTTGTTTGTGATTGGCTCATTTAGTTATTAAATCGATCACAAACATGAATGTGTTGTGGCGCGCCATGGAAGAGGCCTATGTCCAGCAGTGGACTGCTGTAGGCTGATGATGATGATGATGATGATGATGATGAAACATGAAGTTGTTAAATGGACCACGGCACTAGCGCTCACTAGCCAGTCTCAGGAACCCTAATTGTTTTACCTACTCTTCAACTTAACCAAATTCTTCAACCGCGATCTTCAATAAACCCATCAATCGCAAAGAGCTAATATCTTTCTTCACTCCATTATCAGAATTTTAAGGTCCAAATCCAGGACAAAGGGATTCGTTTCCGCGCCGATTGTGGTCCGAATTGTGCGATATTAAAAAGCGATCGGATCCTAAATTAATACTATGTACCTGCGCGCGATCATGCCTCGCTGGTCAAAGGTTAAGGGATGGGCGCAGTGACAGCGGTTCTAAAAAAATTGAACTTTTGTCCTTGTATCTAAAAAGTAGCTAAGGAAATGACAAATATCGAAGTCCAATTTTTGTATACTTATTCAAGACATAGTTAATACAGTTTTTTGACGGATGGCAATAACAGTTTCCCGCAGTCAGTTCTTAATTCTTCAAATTAAATAGTTTTTTTTTTACCCGATTGCCCGAAGGAGCAGGCTGCAGCCTAAACAGGCAAACGGATTTCAAAATATGACGTATCATTAGATTTGTCATAACTGTTGAAGTGACATAGATAGAGTATTTTAATATGGTGTTCACGAAAAGAATATACAATACAATAGAATAACTCTTTATTGTACACCAACACATAGTAAGTAGTATAGAAAACAAAGGAACAGCATACACATACAGGGGTACATATAGGGAGGACATAAAAATAAATATTTTGTATTGTAATAATATTGGTATTTTATTAATTAAGCTGTTATTTATGTTCTAAAATGAATCCTGATAGTTTAACTGAAGGTCTAATTAGAACTGTAAGACTAATTAATTAGGACGTATATTTATAAACTTCTTATTATTTAACAACTGGACATAAAATAACATAAAACACATGAAATTAAAAGTTAAAAAATAGTTTTATTATGACGAATTAGTTTTATCATAACAACTCGCTAACCGCTGTCGCTTATGGGCCAGTGTCCTGCTCCCCGCTCACATAGCGCCCCACCCGAATTCCCCAGAGCACCGAACTGAATAACGTTTACTTTCGTCCCGAACCGACCTTCCAGATTACTTTTTACATCATTTTCTATACTTTAATACATTATTGATCACTATGAATCTTTGGTATTTACTATTCCGGCCCGGATTGTGTTTTCCCCTTGCAAGGCGGACGTGATCAGACTTGAAGTAGAATAAATCCTGCGGTTTTTAAAGTTATTCCTTGATTCCACCACTTTGAATAAAGCTTTTTTGTCCGCAGTTTCTCACGCGTATGCAATTATACCTAGTGAGTGCCATCCACGAAGACGCGTGATTTTGTCGAAATTAGACAATGACATTGTAATAATAACCACGGCACGCGTCGTCGTGAATGACTCTACCTATACGTCTATAAGTTTATTTGAAATTCCAGGAATTTCCAAAATTTTCATCGAGGATTTCATTTCACTTGTACAGAATACACCGAATTTCATTGTCTCTAATCCTAGTGGTTGCAATTTTTATATGAGTAGGATTTAAATATTGAATACGTACTAAAATTTGAGATCAGTATTATCGCGTGTCCAACTAGTACTGTTAAATTTAACTACTTGAATTAAGTTTAAACCGGAATAAGTAAGTAGAAACCTGCAATGCTAGGTCTGAAACGATTAGGGTGGAGATTATTGAGGAAGGCCACGTTTATGTCCAGAAGTGGACATCATCTAATTGATATAAACAATGACGATATTAATGATGTAACAAACTAAAATATTAAAAATTCTACTTAAATTTTCTGCAAATAAACTCTATCCATGTGAATTTTTATGTATACCTATCATTTTAAACCGTTAAATAATCAAGAACGCTAAACTATAACAGTGTTTTACCCCTCACCTTATAAAAAAACCGGCCTAGAGCGTGTCGGATTCTCATGAAAATTTGCACGCTCGATTTTCATGAAAATTTGCACTTTAAAGTTGAATATTTCGCAAAAAAATCACTGAATCGAAAAATCGTCTTAGCAAGACTGGATGAGAAAAAACCCCCCCACCAACCCCCACTTAACGTCTATGGGAGGTACCCTAAATATATTTTTTTTAGATTTTTTTATTATACCATTTTGTCAGCGTAGTTAACATATATATCTATGCAAAATTACAGCTTTCTAGCACTGATAGTCCCTGAGCAAAGCCGTGGACGGCCGGACAGACGGACAGACAGACATGGCGAAACTATAAGTGTTCCGTTTTTGCCATTTTGGCTCCGGAACCCAAAAAAGAGATTTGAAAATTTGTTGCGAGTTGAATAACCTGGTTTACTACACGTGAAACCTACTACTAAAATAAAATACTTTATGTATGTTAGTTCTACCACAGGATACCCCTCTATACGTCCACATCGTAGCTGAATACTAAGCACTCAATGTGTAATAAGCCAGTCCATAATAAGCCAGCGGATAAAGTATCATAGCTACCACATCGCTTGCGACAACGCGCGGACACCGGCGCGTGAGCAATTTCTCTGTTCATTGCGTGATCTACCAGCTGACATTTTGCGACCATCGTCTTGCTCGGCTGCGCAATGTATAGAGAATACGCTCAACGCGTCGCCGGAATGTAATACGTCTGTGCTTGCGCAGTTAGATTTGTACACGTGTCATGCGCGGAGATTTTAATATTTAATGATACTATGTATAACTAGTATGTATTGATAATCGTGACTATAGATATAGATAGACGCACGAGTAAATCTTAAGGTACAAAGTTTGGCCACGTCACTGGTCGCTCATTGTCCTTTAGGTTCAGAAAAATTAGACACGACGACAATCGAACCGAGGAGTGTTAGGTATAATTGAGACTACAACGCGCGAGCCGAGCGAGCGAAGCGCGGCAGCGGCCGGCGCAGCGTCAGGACCAAGTTTATTTACTTTTACGCTATTGTGTGATTAATTATATTCTCAAATTTTAATTATTTTATCACATTTATAAGCTTTCGGTACCTTATTTAATTAACTTCACTAAGCAAGTCGTACAACAACGCGGTTTCAACGAATTGGAGTGTTATACTCATAAAAACTGGCGCGAGTTTCTGCGTACGGTTTATTCGGTTCTGAAATGGCGTCGTTTCATTATGTGCCTAGGAGTTTCATGATCTAGCGTATTTTATAACCGGCCGTCAACATACACACTAAAATTAACTTACAATTTACAAAAGCATCAACATCAGTTCAATGTAAAATATTGTAGAAGACCTAACCGTCTTTCTATTGACCCGGACACCGCTTTGAAGATGTCCGGTGCCGGATGGAGACCGGATAATTTACTCGCTCTTGCCCGGGGCAGGCCTTTATGATATCAGTTACATTTTCCATT
>NC_133479.1:872004-958933 GCF_025370935.1 Choristoneura fumiferana
AATATATGTTTCGCAAATTTCACTTAGCAACCAACCTTTTCGCCAAAGTTTCATTGGCAAACTAATATTTGGCATAACTTTACTTCGCATTTTTTTTATTTCGCAACATGTTTACATTGCAAAATTTTACTTCATCACACATTTATGTGGCAAATAATTATGTAGCAAATGATTGCTTCGGCAAATAACAATTGTCAAATAACATTTGGGCAATTTTTTACATTGCAAAGTTGTACTTTAATTTGATTTGTGCGAAGCGAGCGAAGCGAGCGAGCAAGACGGTTCGGAGCAGAAGCGACTTGGATAGTTTAGGTTCAGAAGGCTAAGCGGGAGCGAAGCGGAGCGTAGCTCCCGCTTAGCCTTCGATGTTAGGTTTTTTTTTATAGCAGCCAGGATAAATGACACTAGAAAAGTAGGTTCGATGCCATTCAATAAGTTGCTAAATAAGGTATGCAATCAATACATTTGACGAAATCATAAATGAACATCTTAAAAAAACCAGGTAATAATTGCATAATAATAATTTATCGAATCATTAGTTGGAAAATATACATGAAACGTTGAGTTGGGAAATACCCATTTCGCCTAAATAAAACTATGGGATAAATAGTTGGGAGTTAATAATTTGCTAAATAATTTTCGCCGATACATTAGTAAAATGTAAATTTTATTATTTTGACATTTTTACCACTTCGCAAAATATATATTTAAAAAAACATGTGTGTATATTAATTCGTACCGGTGAATGCAAGTGACGAGTTATCGTACATTGTTGCGTTATAAGGGAGTCTCAGTATATAAAAAAGTACTCTGTGGAAGAGTCTGGGTAAGCCGTGAAGCAGCAGTGCTTGCACTGTTGTGTTTCGGCGTGGAGAGTAAGACAGCCGGTGAAATTACTGGCACTTGAGGTATCCCATCTTAGGCTTCCAGGTTGGCAACGCATCTGCAATACCCCTGGTGTTGCAGATGTTTATTCTTACCATCAGGAGACCCACTTGCTCGTTTGCCATCCTGTCGAATAAAAAAAGGGAGAGGCCTTTGTTCAGCAGTGGACGTATTCCGGCTGATGATGATGATGATTAATTCGTACTTCAGCGTGAATCGGCAAACTGTTTTCACAGTATTTAACTTTAACACGAATGCGCTCAAGACGTTTATTATACCAAAAATAAACTAGAACTGCATTTAACCCGAGAAACTACCCGAAGTTTTAAACATTCCATGATTTTATCGTCGTTATCTTATTTAGTCGCTCTTCGCAATTTAATACGAAAATGTGCTTTTTATTTGGACAGAGCTCTCATCACAGTAATACTGCAAGCGGGACCATGCATTTACTAACAAGATTTTGTTTCATATAAAATATTTTTATCTCGAAAATTTCAGCGGAAAACGCAGTCTTTTTTAGGTTAACAAAAATGAGGCAAGTGGTTTGATTAAACAGCTTTTAGGGTTATCGTTAGATGGCGTTAGTATCGTAAGATCCTTTTGTCGTAACACTGCTGTTTGTGATTGGCTCATTTAGTTATTAAATCGATCACAAACATGAAGTTGTTAAATGGACCACGGCACTAGCGCTCACTAGCCAGTCTCAGGAACCCTGATTGTTTTACCTACTCTTCAACTTAACCAAATTCTTCGACCGCGATCTCCAATAAACCCATCAATCGCAAAGAGCTAATAATCTTTTCTTCACTCCATTATCAGAATTTTAAGGTCCAAATCCAGGACAAAGGGATTCGTTTCCGCGCCGATTGTGGTCCGAATTGTGCGATATTAAAAAGCGATCGGATCCTAAATTAATACTATGTACCTGCGCGCGATCATGCCTCGCTGGTCAAAGGTTAAGGGATGGGCGCAGTGACAGCGGTTCTAAAAAAATTGAACTTTTGTCCTTGTATCTAAAAAGTAGCTAAGGAAATGACAAATATCGAAGTCCAATTTTTGTATACTTATTGTATCCAATACTGACTAGCCTATTCAAGACATAGGTAATACAGTTTTTGACGGATGGCAATAACAGTTTCCCGTAGTCAGTTCTTAATTCTTCAAATTAAATAGTTTTTTTTTACCCGATTGCCCGAAGGAGCAGGCTGCAGCCTAAACAGGCAAACGGATTTCAAAATATGACGTATCATTAGATTTGTCATAACTGTTGAAGTGACATAGATAGAGTATTTTAATATGGTGTTCACGAAAAGAATATACAATACAATAGAATAACTCTTTATTGTACACCAACACATAGTAAGCAGTATAGAAAACACAGGTACAACATACACATACAGGGGAACATATAGGGAGGAAATAAAAATAAAATATTTTTTATTGTAATAATATTGGTATCAAAGCTATACATTTTATTAATTAAGCTGTAATTTGTTCTAAAAAAAAATCCTGATAGTTTAACTGAAGGTCTAATTAGAACTGTAAGACTAATTAATTAGGACGTATATTTATAAACTTCTTATTATTTAACAACTGGACATAAAATAACATAAAACACATGAAATTAAAAGTTAAAAATTAGTTTTATTATGACGAATTAGTTTTATCATAACATTAACTCGCTAACCGCTGTCGCTTATGGGCCAGTGTCCTGCTCCCCGCTCACATAGCGCCCCACCCGAATTCCCCAGAGCACCGAACTGAATAACGTTTACTTTCGTCCCGAACCGACCTTCCAGATTACTTTTTACATCATTTTCTATACTTTAATACATTATTGATCACTATGAATCTTTGGTATTTACTATTCCGGCCCGGATTGTGTTTTCCCCTTGCTAGGCGGACGTGATCAGACTTGAAGTAGAATAAATCCTGCGGTTTTTAAAGTTATTCCTTGATTCCACCACTTTGAATAAAGCTTTTTTGTCCGCAGTTTCTCACGCGTATGCAATTATACCTAGTGAGTGCCATCCACGAAGACGCGTGATTTTGTCGAAATTAGACATTAATGACATTGTAATAAGAACCACGGCACGCGTCATCGTGAATGACTCTACCTATACGTCTATAAGTTTATTTGAAATTCCAGGAATTCCCAAAATTTTCATCGAGGATTTCATTTAACTTGTACAGAATACACCGAATTTCATTGTCTCTAATCCTAGTGGTTGCAATTTTTATATGAGTAGGATTTAAATATTGAATACGTACTCAAATTTGAGATCAGTATTATCGCGTGTCCAACTAGTATTGTTAAATTGAACTACTTGATTTAAGTTTAAACCGGAATAAGTAAGTAGAAACCTGCAAAGATAGGTCTGAAACGATTAGGGTGGAGATTATTGAGGAAGGCCACGTTTATGTCCAGAAGTGGACGGACATCATCCAATTGATATTTTAAACAATGCCGATATTAATGATGTAAGAAACTAATATATTATTAAAAGTTGTACTTAAATTTTCAGCAAATAAGATCTATCCTTGTGAATTTCAAAGTGTACCTATCATTTTGAACCGTTAAATAACCAAGAACGCTAAACTATAACAGTGTTTTACCCCTCACCTATTAAAAAAAACGGCCAAGAGCGTGTCGGACACGCCCAAAATAGGGTTCCGTAGCCATTACGAAAAAATAAAGTAATGATTTCTAAGGATTTCGTATTTTATACGGAATCTTCCAAGTTTAGGTATATTTTATACCTTAGGCTGCTATTTACTCTTAAACTACTAATAATTCTCAAACAAACTTAGCCGTTATTGTTTTCCTTGAAAGTTTGATATACCACCGACCGATTTAGATTTTATAGGGGGGGACGCTCGATTTTCATGAAAATTTGCACTTTAAAGTTGAATATTTCGCAAACAAATCACTGAATCGAAAACTCGTCTTAGCAAACCCCTAATGGTTTTATACCCCACACTATAGGGTTGGATGAAAAAAAAACCCCCCACCAACCCCCACTTAACGTCTATGGGAGGTACCCTAAATACATTTTTTTTAGATTTTTTATTGTACTATTTTTCAGCGTAGTTTACATATCTATGCAAAATTAAGCTTTCTAGCGATAGGACTGACAGACGGACAGACAGACAGACAGACAGACTACGAAACTATAAGGGTTCCGTTTTTGCCATTTTGGCTCCGGAACCCAAAAAAGAGATTTGAAAATTTGTTGCGAGTTGAATAACCTGGTAAAACCTACTACTAAAATAATACTTTATGTATGCTAGTTTTACCACAGGGTACCCCCCTCTATACGTCCACATCGTAGCTGAATACTAAGCACTCAATGTGTAATAAGCCAGTCCATAATAAGCCAGCGGATAAAGTATCATAGCTACCACATCGCTTGCGACAACGCGCGGACACCGGCGCGTGAGCAATTTCTCTGTTCATTGCGTGATCTACCAGCTGACATTTTGCGACCATCGTCTCGGCTGCGCAATGTATAGAGAGAGAATACGCTCAACGCGTCGCCGGAATGTAATACGTCTGTGCTTGCGCAGTTAGATTTGTACACGTGTCATGCGCGGAGATTTTAATATTTAATGATACTATGTATAACTAGTATGTGTATTAATAATCGTGACTATAGATAGACGCACGAGTAAATCTTAAGGTACAAAGTTTGGCCACTGGTCACTGGTCGCTCATTGTCCTTTAGGTTCAGGAAAATTAGACACGACGACAATCGAACCGAGGAGTGTTCGTTATAATTGAGACTACAACGCGCGAGCCGAGCGAGCGAAGCGCGGCAGCGGCCGGCGCAGCGCCAGGACCAAGTTTAGTTACTTTTACGCTATTGTGTGATTAATTATATTCTCAAATTTTAATTATTTTATCACATTTATAAGCTTTCGGTGCCTTATTTAATTAACTTCACTAAGCAAGTCGTACAACAACGCGTTTTCAACGAATTGGAGTGTTACCTACTTATAAAAACTGCCGCGAGTTTCTGCGTACGGTTTAGTCGGTTCTGAAATGGCGTCGTTTCATTATATGCCTAGGAGTTTCATGATCTAGCGTATTTTATAACCGGCCGTCAACATACACACTAAAATTAACTTACAATTTACAAAAGCATCAACATCAGTTCAATGTAAAATATTGTAGAAGACCTAACCGTCTTTCTATTGACCCGGACACCGCTTTGAAGATGTCCGGTGCCGGATGGAGACCGGATAATTTACTCGCTCTTGCCCGGGGCAGGCCTTTATGATATCAGTTACATTTTCCATTTTATTTTGTTGTAAAATACTTTGAACACCGACAGAAGAAGGATGAGTTCGTAACACAAAAGGACGTAACTGCCGTGTGGTCCATGTGAAGATTACTTTATTGTGTAAAAGGACACGGCTGTTATAAGCGCCGTGTGTCTGTATTTAGACTAAATAAATAATTCAATTGGAATGATAGGTTATGCGCGACCTTAAATATATTTAAAAAAAATTGTGAGCGTCTTTGTTGTATAAGTGAAAATAATCAACGTCAAATTTTATTAAGTATTTGATCTTTACTAACAATACGTTTGCTCAACTAAATCTAAGATTAATAAGTAGTATATCATTTATTACTGTTCGAGGCGTGTATTTCCAATTTACAGGCCTTATATACAGTGCAAGAAAACTCTTGCCAGCGCGATGTAGGATTCGTTCGGGACCGATACAGCGACATCTATCGGGCTTTTATTCAAACAAACTTCCCTATGTACATTACAATCAAACCCAATAATGCGAATTGTACAATTACAAACATTCTCATGCAATCTATACAGTCAATTTCGAACGTAGCAGTCGTGGATTATGATGATGATGCTAGATGGTACCACACGTCACTATTGCAGTATGCAAGCGATTGGATTTTCTGTTGATTGGTCGGATTCCCCGGTAGTCTGTTTGGTAGGACACCTCTAACGTAAAGCCATATTACGGTTTCTTAATTAATTACACTTTTATTGTTTCAACTCAATAAAAGTGGCTTAACATCAAAATAATTTACTCGTAGAGGTATATAATATCCCATCAACAAACGGCCAAAAATACTAAAGATCTAGTTAAAAAGCTCATTATGTGATCGAGATTGATTCCGGACGAACAAAGCGGTTGAGGCGACGCCTGCGACCGACAGCTCCAACGGAATTTAGAAGTATATAATATCAATGGCTTAAAGCCAAGTTTAGCTAGAAATATCGTGCAGGTTGAGTTACATTGCGGCGCTGGATTGATCACTTCGAACTCGTTTGCTTTCCGGCCTCGCAATGTAATGCAACTTGCGCTATATTGGGCTTAGAGTAAAGAGGCATAACTTCGGCAACTTATACAGTCATACACATAAATACAGAAACAAGTTAGTGTAAATGGCAACTTTTGTTTAATGTTAATCCCTTAATATATGGTGGTTTTTATAGTCTGTCAATTAATCTACATCAAGATGACGGATGTTCCGATGTGACAATTAAAATGATAATAGAATAACTGATTAAGGTACTTTCTGCTTCGTCTAAGTTAATGACTTACTGCACAGCTTAGCTTTGCAGCGTGGCCATTTGGTTAAATAACAGCTAGGATTTGCGGTATTTTGAGAGGTATTTTGTTAATGTTCGGAGTTATTCCTGTGACCGGTATACCGGATATATCGGGGAGAAAGAGACTATGATCCAGTAACCTGGCAAAAGTTTAGTCTTTGCAGCTACAAGGTGAATAAAACTAATGTAAAATCAGGCAGCGGACAGCAGGACGGACAACGGAGCAGTGAACATTATCGCTGTTCAGTGTTCATTGCGCGACCGAGACGCTCGCCGGACATTGGTTACCTGTCAGAAACCGCAATGAACAGAAAACTGTGCACTAGCATCCAGTTTGCGGCCTCAGTCATCTGCATAGGGCTGTAATGAGGCAATACTGAGTTACGACGTCGGTTGTGCGTATTTAACATTTTAGTACACAATACTATAGTATATCCCAGCTTTGAATTTACACACTTTGCGCAACTAGGTCCTCATATTTATCTACCAATGCCTACAAAGCCGCGCAACGGCTTTTTTAATTATTCAAAAAAAAATCGTGGTTGCCAATTTACGTTCGTCAAAGGGATGACTTCATTTTATATCAAAAGTAATAACGTAAAACCTTTTCAAGAGCGTTAGATAAAACTTACTGAACTAACCGCTGATTTATTCTAAACTGTTTTTAAGAAGAACACTTTAGCTTGTGTTAAGTATTAACAACTTCGCAGAGCATGCGAAGCTCAACGATAATTGACATAACAGAGGAGTTAATGAAACCGCGCGTTTATCAGCAATGGCCGCGCCGCCGTGCGCTGCGCCCGCGCAGTAAGTTTACTTATCTCGCGTCTCCAGGCTCCGTTCGACGTTGCACTGTTTATTCAATATAATTAACTGTGCTTGTGTGAATGTTCCGCAGAGCTTATAGGTCAAAGGGTGTTGGTGAAATGGCATTTGTAAGCTGTACTAAGCTTTTGTACAGTCACCTATATTATCTGCTATAGCAGAGCGTCCAAAAATATGTGATACGGCCTGATACGGCCCACCGGTCCTAGAAATAATCGCTAAAATGCTACAAGTACTGAACTTTTTCTTATGATAGAGTGGAAAACAGGCAAATGAATCAACTGATAGTAAAGTGAGCAATACCGTCTATGAATATCTTCAACAACGCCCCCCAACCCCTTCAGGTCTCTGTCAGTTGCCCGAATTTCATATGCCATAATGTATCGTTTCCCATAATTCTTATCTGTCATTAAGTAGAATCTTATTTTGTCAAATATAATCATTTGCCAATCGAGCTGAAAAGCGCTCAGGTCGTCCCACCATCTCCTCTTGGGTCTGCCTCTACTCCTTTGACTATCCTTCGGAACCCACACAGATGTGTTATCAATTATATTTCAATTAAATAACTAACATTAGAGATTAATTAAGAATGTTGCTTATGTTGTGTCTATGAGATTAGAGCCTGAAATAGAAGTTTAATTCTTATTATTACTAAACTCACTTAACCAAGCATTCTACTTGTAAGATGAAATTAAAAAAAAAGGAAAACAGCACCTTTCTCTATTTTTTGTATAGCAAGTCAACTTATGACAAATATTTTATTTTTTATTTTTTATATATACTATACATAATTAAAGTGATTCGCACTGGTACACCCGCAACACCAGATATTGCATGTCAACATACGTCTTAATTAAAAAGTGCACTTTGTAAATAAGGGGCTGATCTCTAAAGCTACAGAACCTATCCTATAAATCCTTTCACCAAAAGGAGAGGGGAGGGGAAGGACAAACCTTGAACACCGGAACGCTGCTCTCCAGCAATTGAGTTTCCACGACACATGAGTTATTTTAAACGACACAAAAATGTTCTTCGCTGCACAGACTTTAAATTTATTTGAGTTTTTTTTTTTAATTATAGCGTCTTGTCGAGTGTTTTGTTTCTCTTTGTCGAAATTCGGTGCACAATGATAGCGGGTGGGAAAGGTGGGATGTGTTGTCAGAGTATATCATAATAATAATAAACCCCTTTATTCTGAATTGGGTGCAATTCAGTTTGCCTCTTGGCATGGGCCTCCTCCAGCTTCTGGGCTCGAGGGTGGTGCTCATTTTCTCCCTCGGTGACGGACCGTGGTGGGAGAGGTTTTATTGATTTGTTTTATACTTTGTGTTACTATTGCCAGTTCATATTCATCAGTTTTGTTTTTATTTGACAAAGTATCAATTTCTTGTTCAATTATTTGCTCTGTTTCTCCATATCTTATAGTATTATCTCTTAATTCTGCGTATCTCCTGGCAAAGGCCTTCTCCAGTTCTTTCCATTGTACTCTATCGCGAGCAACTTTTCTCCAGTTGGGTCCCGCTGTGAGTTTTAAATCGTCTTCCCATCTCCTTTGTTGTTTTCCCCTGCTTCGTTTACCATTTCTGGGGTACCAATCTGTTACCGTGTCAGAGTATATTGCGTTCATGTTAATGTGTGAGTATGTGTACGAGTTAAAATTAATTAAATATATTTAAAAATAAACAAATTAATGGCGCAGCCTGAGAGTACACTACTTATTTTTGATCAACATAGGCTTTTCATCACGGGAATGTGCAAATTTCCCGCGGGACGCAGAAGTTGTGGCCAACAGCTACTCGATTCCCCTAAACTTAATTTGTTCGCTTGACTACGAATAAATTATTTTACCTTGATCTGTATGCTTGAAATAATGGAATTTGTCTCGCGAAAGGAAATTAGAGGGATGTTATAGAGCTCATTAATTTTAACCAAACCAATCAGAAATCTGAGACTATGGGATAATGAAAATTAACCTGTCGGCGATTAGTTCGTAATTCTGAATTTTCCACGTAATCGCAACCGGAATAATATTTTTTTTCATCAGTCTTGCTTAAAATTAGCACCACAACAAGCACGCTAACTTGTTATTCATTTATTCGTTGCAGCCATGGTATTATAAGATGGCAAATAAATATTACAGTGCTACATGGACCCTGCTAGGGCAAAGCAACAACTAAGACTTAACTTACTCTAGGATTGATGCTAATATGAATATTCTTACTTAATTACATAATGTCATAAAATCAAATCGCACAAATTACATTAACAACATTTTGTCTGCAATGAAAGCATAGTCTCGTTCGTAATTCCTTACTTACCGCCCTCAAGACACAATGTACTATTAATATTCAAAAGCAACCCCACTATTACGGCAATTAAATGCTATTTCGCAATGAACTGAAGTAATGTTCCACTTCAGTAAGTCACCAGTCTCCTTGAACAAGGTTGAATATTAATTTCACATCTGTTTAAACACTAAACTGCTGATTCAATAACTTAATACCAAACTGTCAAAACACAAAATGTTCGAATGGATGTAAGAGTGATTACTATAACAATAATTAAACTTTTAATTTCTAACTAAATTTCAACAATCGCTGGTTGACTTTTTCTCACGATTCTAAACAATAGTATTCAAGAATAATTCTGTATTTTTCTCCGCTCACAATAACACTGTTTCGACATCGCTGTGCAGACAATATGTCTTACTGTTAATACATGCTGCGAGTACAAATGCAGTTGATGTATTTAACTTGAAACCCTAAGTGGAGGTGTTAAAATCGATTGGAAATGCATTTTTGTATGTTACATCTAAATCATTGTCATTTTGCTCTGGCGAAGTGAAACGTAGTACACACAATAGTTTATTAGTTTGCAGTTTTTTCTGGTTTTTACTAGAGCAGGTAACGGATCAGTTGGTGTTAAAATGTTTAATAGAAAGTTAACTTTTTGTTTGTATAGAGCTAAGAGTAGGTAAATCGCGCAATAGAAACTACTTCTAGTTCTTTACCACTGATTTTTCAACATTTTGTCTGAAAATACTATGTCGTCTACCTACCTCCACTTTTGGGAATTATAACATGATTTTATTTCAATTCACTACGTATATTTGTTTGTCTGCTTTAAAACTTGCAGGTTACTTTTGTTCAAGTTCCTTTTAAAAAAGGGATAAGTTCGCCTTTTTACATGTATTGTATTGTATATCAACGTTTGTAAAATTGTGTGTGTTTCTAATTTTTCACAATAAAGAGTTTACCCACATACCTATATACTTACGTAGCAAGCAAGAGCTTGTGTTTGAAATTATTTCCAAAAACCTCATTTTTAAAACTTTTTAGAGTACATTTATTGTATTGTAATGAAACTCTTTATTGTTCATAAAAAACATGAAATTAACAAATAAAATAATAATAAGAACGGGCCTTTTTTAGATATAGTTTAGTTTCTAATATAGTTTTTAATTTATTTTGTAAAATTTAGTATTATTTCTGCGTTTTGATTTATTTCTATCTTAATATACTCTTGATTATAATAAGAAGTAGGTACAAAGGAAAGGAAAGAAAGGAAAGGAGGAGAGAGGAGGGCTCTCTTCCAGTTAAGCTTTAAACGATTAACAGGATATCAGAGAAAAGAGTAGACACTACGAGTATAATGAAAAGATAAAAGAGCCGAAAATAGTGCATTATAAATACACATACATATACAGGTACAAACTAATACGTAATAATGTTGCAATTTACATTAAAATCATCTTGCGATAATTTCTGTAACAAAACCACATTAATTAAAAGCAGAAAGGTGTCTTTCATCCGAAATGTCACATTCGTTCTTTGCGACGTACACGACATTCGCACAAATATCTGTCACACGCGAAAGTAAAGGGTTTAATTAAATGTAAAAGTAATTAAAAACATAAACACTTTCGTTGTCTGTGAGTTTGTGTCAGAAGTATACAGTTTCTGTTTTAAAATTAATTTATTTAGATTCCACTTTCGTTCGTACATTAGTCACCTAGTTTTGTACGAATATCATTATTAGGTGAATGGCGGACTACTGCCGGACTGATTTTTATTTGCTTAGCCTAGCCTATCCATTAACTATGTTAATAACATAGCTAGTATGACTAATATATCTCAAGACTTAACCACGCGACTAGATTTATTTATTGCTAAAATTTACCTCGACATTTCGACCATTTTGCAGCGACCAAAAACCACGAAAAGTGCTAAACAGAGCCTATTGCTACAAAAAACAAAATTCGAACTTCTTATCTTGCCGTTGGCCGTCTAGCGGACTTTATTTAATACGAGTGTGAGAGGGACGGTACGACACGAACTTCGACTTTCAAATTTCTTAGTAGCCCATCAGATAACCAGATATTCATAGATACCTACAAATTTGTACGCAACGCTCGGTGCGTGGGTCCGACTCGGACTTGGCCGATTTGGTCTCTGTGTACCTACCAGTTATATCCATTGCTTACTATGCGGTAATTGTAAGTGCAAAAATAAGTATATATTCGAACCACTCAAAAATATATTACTACGGCCTTATAGCATCGTAATAAGAGTCTGTGGTAATTTTGATTTTAACTAATTTTTCTTACCAATGAAATGGACATTAATATCACTTTTGACATTTTAATAGGTTTTTTGTATTGTAGATTGAGGGTTGTATTATTGTATGGAGTTCTTTTATTTTTATTTGCATTAGCACTTTTACTGCAATAAACAATTTGTACGCCGCAAGGTAAAACATTTAGGACTTCTTATCTTTTTTATGTGTACCAACTGTATTTAACTATTACTCATGTTTAAGCAAATAAAATATTTTTATCTTTTTATTTATCTTTTATCTTATTTTCGAAAATTTGAATAAGTTCATATTTTTACACTTGACTGTACCTAGCGGCATAGATATCGATGTACGGAGCCCTCGGTACGAAAGTCCGTCTTACTTTGTCAGCAGGGAGCAGGCTTAAGCCAGTAAGTTAAATATTTTAAAATTGCGCCGGTCAAAGAGCGTGCGCGCGCGCCGTGCCAGGCACCGCGCGCGCATGTTTGTACTGCGCGGCTGACTCAATACCGTGTTTATAAACAACGTAAGCCTACTTGTTGGGTTGTTGAGTTGCCGATTGGCGACCTCCGAGGCTACATTGTTGTCGGAATTTCAGCTTTCGCTGTTACTTTCTTTCAAACGGTATAGCGTGGGGTTAGAAAGAGACGGTGAATCGAGAGCGCCCGCGCGTTAATCTAGCTAGATTATTAAATAACCTAACTTAGAAAAGTAAAAAAATCGACGTTATTATTTCAAAGTTTCAAACGATTGAATAGATTTTATAATGAAACTAAGAAAGATCTTAATTCAAGTAGCTTTCCGCCGTTACGAGCTACAATGCCACAAACATACACACACACATAGCGGTCAAACTTTAACTATACTCTTTTTGCGTCGGGAGACAAAAATTTAGAGATATACATCGTCATATCAACAAATAGTTCCTTGTTCGCTCTTTTCGCTATTAAAACGTGTAAGATATACATTTAAGTTTTTTCTATATACAATTGGCTTACGTTTGGTTGGCCTCAATGAGGGCTATCTTTTGTCTCACTAGATGGCGCACTGTTGCGTGAGGTTTTTAAGTATGGCTTTCAAAGTCTGTTATTACGGGTGTGAAAACAAAGTTTAGACTAAAATCATATTTAATACACCTTAAAACCGTAGCATAAAAATATCGAGCATACCACAGTGTTGCAAATTCCCCGTGTGTTCGGAAAAAAGGGAGGACAAAGCTTTCCGAAAGACAAAACTGTCTCAAAACACAGACATTCATTGCCCCGGAACGCATATTTGCCATAATTAATTTCAGATATTGCAAAATATTCACAAAATAATTCTAATTATAAATAAACCCGCGTAGCTCACCCAAAAACTATGAGATTTGACATTTCGGAGACCTCACGCTACACTAGCGCCTCTAGCGGCGAATTCATACGCGATAGCCCTCATTCCGCTTGATGGAAGGCGAAAATGAGGTCTAAGATGGTACACGTTCGCCTAGAAGGTGTCTGCTCAATTGAAAGTTGTTCAATTGTTTTACTTTAACATTAACATAGACTATAATATAGTCAAGGTATGGCAGCATGTAGGAAAAAATATTGTTAGCAAGTATTTTTTTTGTATATTTTGTAGGTGTCAAAACACACCTTGTACCCATTTCTTTTTTTTGCATTTTTATTTGCATTACAATATTACCTCGGCCATAAACATATGTAATATGCCTCTCAAGCAGGTCGTGGGTTCGAGTCTCGGCTCGCACCTCTGAGTTTTCCAAAATGTTAATTGAAATTTACCAACCATGAGCTTTGCGGTGAAGAAAAAAGCATTCAGTGGTAACCTTTTTTTTATGGTATAGGGGGAAAACGAGCAGGCGGATCGCCTGATGGTAAGCGATTACCGTCGCCCATGGACACCTGCAACACCAGAAGAGTCACAAGTGCGTTGCCGACCTTTAAGGTAGGAGTACGCTCTTTTCTTGAAAACTTGAAGGTCATATCGGTCCGGGAATACCGCAGGCGATAGTTCATTCCAGAGTTTAAACCTGCACGCACTTGCAAACGTTAAGAAAGTATTATTATAATATAAATAGTATTTAATATTTTCTTTAAATACCGGCAACAGGCTCTCCTTAAGTTAAGATTGTTTTTTTGGAATCTTTTTGTATTTTTTCCAAATTTTTGTTACTTTTACGGTCATCGCGTAAAACCTATATCGAAAATACAAACTGAAATATAGATGCATAGAAAAACCAGAAAAATAAGACCAAATAAGGGTGAGCAGTTAGTTCCAATGGAGTGCTGAAAGTTTCTCGATGAGGGCTACAGCATAGATGTCGCTAGTGTCGCTGCTTAAGTGACTTAGGGGCTGTTTCACCATCCATTGATTAGTGTTAACCGACGGTTAAATGTGATGCCGTCCGTCTATTCGAACAAAACAAATAGAGACGGCATCACATTTAACCGTCAGTTAACACTAATCAATGGATGGTGAAACGGCCCCTAAATAAGAAAACAAACAGGCTGAGATATGTGGGGTGCATAGGAGAAATTCGTGTCTGTACCACTGTCCAGCGGTGGTGTAGCGGTATAGCACGCGGCACGGAATGCCGAGGACCTGGGTTCGATTCCCAGCGCTGGTTTTAATTTTAACGCTCGTATTTATTAAAGAAATTTTGCACTTTAAAGTTGAATATTTCTCAAACAAATCACTCAATCGAAAAATCGTCTTAGCAAACCCCTAATGGTTTTAAAAGTCCTATCCAACGATACCCCACACTAAAGGGTTGGATGAGAAAAAAAATCACCCCCACTTTACGTCTATGGGAGATACCCTAAAAAAACTTTTTTTGAATTTTTATTGATCCATTTTGTCAGCATAGTTTACATATACATCCGTACAAAATTACAGCTTTCTAGCATTGATAGTCCTTGAGCAAAGCCGCGCACGGACAGACAGACAGGCATAGCGAAACTATAAGGGTTTCCGTTTTTGCCATTTTGGCTCCGGAAACCTAAAAACGATGGTGTGGCTCGCGTTGAAACTGCGGCCCAAGCCCTCTTATACTGAGAAGAGGCTTGTGCCCTGGTGGGACGTATCTAAGCCGAGATATGACGTAAAAATATGTAAAAATATTTATACTAAGCCCCCGCAACACAAAACCACACGAGCCGGCTTACAAAAGAAATACACATACAATTGAAATAAATGATTCATCTCCTGAAGGGTTGGGGCGGAAATATAATTTGCTCATAAAAACGTATTAATCTAACCAAATCGCCTTTTTCCCCAAGCAAGAAAGGGCTGAGGGCACGGGTCTTCACTAAAATATACTTATACAAAATATTGAAAGTACATACTGAAGTAGACACTAAAAACCGGTTTCAAATATCTTAGAGTATTTTTGCGGATGATGCATGGTCGACCGGATCGCCATTTTTACCCGACCACCCTAAGGAGGGTTATGTTTGTCGAACATATGTATGTGTATATATATTTCTTTGGTCCTCGCTATAGCCTAAACGGATGGACGCTTTTCAACCTAATTAAATATCATTAGATTTATCAAAACTTTCGAAGAGACATAGGGTACATAATTTGTTTTTTATTGTGAAACAACCAATCATTCAAAGACAAAATAATATTAGGTTTTTTTAAACAGTAACAATATTAATTAACAAGACAGAAATCAAAAAACCCGACTGCGTTAATAAAACTGTAAATAAAAACTAATAAAGAAAAACTACTCTAGTAGTAGACTACTCTAACTACTCTAAAAAGTCCATCCAAATAATACTCTCTATAATACTATGAACGGAAAGAATTCGTTTAACTGAGGTTTCTGTGTCGAGAATGAATAACATTTTACGTTAAAAAATCACTAATAGAACTCATCACAATGTTTATTGACAACTATGAAGTATTTAAACTGGTTCCAAAGACCTTGACAATACGCATATTTGTAACACAAAGGCTATTCTGGTAATGTCAAATGTTATAGGTATTCGTAAAGTCCATTCCGTTCAAAAATTTGAACCATGTCGCTATATTATGACCCGTTATAAAAGTATTGTGCTCGAAAAATACACGCTGTGGTTATACAGTTATTTGTGTTACCAAGACGTCTGTAGCCATGTTTGTTGAATGTAGGGTACGCTCTCATATTACATACAACATAGGTAAAACCCAGCCAAGTACACATCGGGCTGAAGCACTAAAGGCAAGTATAAAAAAACCGGCCAAGATTGTGTCGTGCACGATCAAGATAGGGTTCCATAGCCATTATGAAAAAATCAAGTAATATTTTCTTAAGGATTTCCTTACTTACCTTAGGCTGATTTACTCTTCAACCACTAATAATTCTCAAGCAATTTTAGCCGTTATAATTTTCCTTGTAAATTTGATAGACGATATTGGAAGTAAATAGTAACATCCTGATTTTTTTCAAATTTTTCCACCCTACAGTTTAAATTTTAGAGGGGACGCACGATTTTAATGAAAAGTTGAATATTTCGCAAACAGATCACTGAATCGAAAAATCATCTAGGCAACCCCCCATGGTTTTAAAAGACCTATCCAACGATACCCCACCATATTATAGGGTTAGTCGAGAAAAAAAAACAGCCCCACTTTATGTCTATGGAAAGTACCCTAAAAAATTTGTCTGAGTGGAGGCCCTTGCGGGAGGCTTATGTCCAGCAGTGGACGTCTTTCGGCTGACGTGATGGACTAAGAACCGTATGTATGACAAAGACTGTCTTCTCCACAAACGGTGCGTGACACTTAGTTATTAACTAATCATTGTTCATACAAAAGTAATTCCATTTTATGACTCATTAGTGGAGATAAAATGGCATCCAGTTGTTCGTAAGTCTTAATTTATTTACGTTTGAATTAAAAGGTTTGCACAAGTGCAGTTCAGAGCTGTTATTACTAGGAGGCATTTTGTCTGCCATGTTGGTCCACATGGTGATAGCGATGTGGATAGGTACAAATGTAAGTAGCTTAGAGTGAATATTTTTGTCAGCAACACGGGCAGTAAGAGAAGCGTTTACCTCGACGTTTCGACCAAATTAAGGTAACGGCTCCGATTTCCGTGGTAGTCAAAATTGGCACTCTTTTCCGTGGTATTTTTTTATGCATTTTGTGATGTATCTAAGCGACTTGCAGTAAATTTGCTCATACAGGAATAAAAAATAGTCATTTTTTGACAACGGAATTAACAGCACTAGGGCACTAGTGAACATACATCGAGCAAGGGGCCGTAAAAATTGCCCCACCACCACAATTCCCGCAACTCTCACGATGTCGTCAGTCCACCTGGTGGGAGGCCTGCCAACGCTTTGTCTTCCGGTTCGTGGTCGCCACTCGGGGACTTTTCTCCCCCAACGGTTATCTGTTCTTCGAGCGATGTTGCCTGCCCATTGCCACTTCATACTTGCATATTTTTACAGCTTCTCGTATGTTGGCGACTTTAAACACAGTAACACTGCAATAAACATAGTAAAAGTTGGTAAAAGTACCTATACAGGGTGATTAGAGAGACGTGAGCAGTACCAAACAAACCCTATACGCCCTCAGTAAATGATAATGGATCGTTAATCATATTTAAGTAAACCCCCCGCACTTTAATTGCAAAGTTACCATACACTTCGTAAATTATTAAATACCAGCTGTTGCCCGCGGTTTCACCGACGTTCCAATCTTTTATTTAGTTTCACCTGCCCCGTTGTCTGTCTGTCTGTCTGTAACCAAATCTTGCAAGTTAAATTCGCCCAACTATCAGTAGTTGGATTGACTAGAAATTTAGTGTACTTATGTAACTTGCGTGACAATACAAAAATCTTGTAGTGAGATTCTGGTAGTCCGGCCAGGATCGTCTCCACAGGACGGAATCCTTCAACGGTTAATGGCATCGATTTGAAATTTGGTATGCTAATGTAGTTTTGGTGACAATGAAAATGAAAATTTGTTTATTTAAAAATATACAGTGGTTGACAAGAATTACCAGCTTCGCCTGTAACGCGGGGAACCAGTTAAAATTATATTATAATATTAATTCAGGTTATAACTGGCTTAACTAGGATACAAAACCTTAGTTTAGCTATAAAACTTACTTAAAACAAAGGAATCACAATATGGTAGTCAGATCACATAAATATAGGATGGTAACAAAGTGCTTAAGAGATCGTATCTAAAATTGCTTCAGTGTCATCGTAACTCAAGGAATGCAGTAGTTTCATAAGTTTTCTTTTTGCTTCCTTTAGGGTACAGCCTTTTAGGTTACAATAGTTTAGAATTTTATTATACGTAGAAATCTTTATGTGCTCTCTCCAAAACGTTTGGAACCTTGCCAAAAGCAGAAATAATCTTTATGGAACGATTGAGAGGATAACTTTTGTATAAAACACGTTTTTGAAGTAAATCATTATAGCATGTCATGGATTGAGAGGATTTGTGCGTGATAAGAGAAGTTCTGAGAAGGAAGAGTTGTCGAACAGTTAGTACATAGATCTACAGTTGGGAAACGAAAAGGACGTTTAAGCATCACTTTTAACAAAGAGCGTTGTGCTCTTTCGATCTCCAGCATAGTGGAACGCGCCGCACTGCCCCACACTGTGATACAGTAGCTGATAACTGATTGACAAAGTGCTGTGTAAACCAATTTTAATAAATTGCTATTTGCTGAATGGCGTAATTTCTTGAAAATTGGTATGGATTTTCTGATTCTGGTGGAAAGTTTATGGATATGATGTTTAAAGTTTAGATTTTCGTCTACAAAAAGGCCTAGGTATTTGACGACAATACAAGTACAGTCAGCAAAAAAAGCTTGTATTAAAAAATATTTTTTACTAAAAACTTATTTTAGTTTGTTTAGCACAAACCTTGTCCTGACAAGGAATACAACAAAAAAATAATTATCCAATGCGATGCGGTCGTGCGGAAGTTATGCGCGTACATAAATTTCGGCGATTCATTTTTATTTATATAGATAGAAGATATATAATAGATAGAAGAGAAGATAGATACATTTTTGTTTCTAACATTAAAAAGAAGTTAATCTCACTAATACTGGTACGATATAGTAGGTAACTGAATCCGCTAGGACTGATCGTGCTGACTTCATCTAAATCACTCTGTATTCGTTTTTTTATGAAATTTTCGTAATGTGTTTTATTATTCATAAGACAATCGTATTTGAACAAAGTTTTTCCATTCAATACGAACGTAAAACAAACCTTTCGAAGCATTACACAAAGCTTTCCACCTATAATTATTAGAAAACTGAGTTCATAATAATAACTTTACTATAAATAATTAAACGCGTAAGAGTTCGTGACCGCAGAGGCAGGGGTCGCCAACCGCGCAATCAACGTAATACATTATTCACGTGCGATTATTTTAGGCCAACTTTGAACGTGTCGCTGAGGTCAAACGGCGAAAGTGACCAATAGGTTCATTGTGTCCTTGTAATCTTATTAGATCATTTAAGTTCGCTTATTACGTGATGCGAATGGCTATTCAATTAACGAAAAGTTTTTATTTTGTTTAGAGCTCGGTATAAAAAAGTATATAATTACGTATAACATGGGCTGAATTATATCGTAAATTTTGAACACGCTTGTATTACCTTCATTATAACTGAGTAACAAGTTGATTTTAACCAAATTTAGGCCGGCAACGCACCCGCAGTCCTAATAATGCTGTAGGTGTACATGGGCGGCGGTGATCACTTACCACAGGTGACCCGCATGCTCGTTTGCCAGCTATTTGACATAAAAATAATAATATTGAAACTGTTGTCGACCCACGGCCAGGTTTCTCTATTGAAGCCGTAACCTCGCGTGTCAGGGGTCACCAACAAGTGGCACGTAATTTTATTCTTAAGTAATCATTATTACAATCATCTACGATCGACAATCATTATAATTACGGAAATTGTTAGCTAATTGAGTACGAATAAAAAGAAGAACGGTGCTTGATTTTCCTTTGTAAGTTTAATTTTTAGGGTTCCGTCGCCATGTCTGTCCGTCCGTCTGTCTGTCCATCTGCGCAAAGCTCAGAGACCGTTAGTACTAGAAAGCTGTAATTTGGCAAGAATATAAATATCAGTTACGCCGAGTGGTAAAATAAAAAACTAATAAAAAAATTTTTAGGGTAAGTAGGTACCTCCCGGAGACGTAAAGTGGGAGTGAATTTTTTTTCTCGACTAACCGTATAGTGTGGGGTACGGTTGGATAGGTCTTTTAAAACTATTGGGGGGTTGCTGCGACGATTTTTCGATTCAGTGATCTGTTTGCGAAATATTCAACTTTAAAGTGCAAATTTTCATTAAAATCGAGCGTCTAAACTATTGGGTGGAAAAAATTAAAAAAAAATCAGGATGGTAGTAAGTATAACAAATTTACAACGAAAATTATAAGGGCTATGATTGCTTAAGAATTATTAGTAGTTTAAGAGTAAATAGCAGCCCAAGGTATAAAATATACCTAAACTATGGAAGATTCAGTACACAATACGAAATCCCTACGCTTTTTTTATAACTCCTGGTATAGATCTTCAAGCGCTTTAGTACACAGTCTAGTCTAGTCTAAGGAGCTTAGGGCACTGTATGTTTAGTCTAACTAGACAGCACTTGGTTCAACTTCCATAAAAATTGTTCAATCTCCTTTCGTAGAACAACGTTATTTTAATTAAAAACAAAATATCATTCTTTACATTTCTCATTCATGTACAAATTCCATGAAAAAATTCTTCAAGCATTATCCAAATGCCACACATTGCGATACCAGACGAATCCGCACCATTCGCAGACAAATATGCTAACAAGAACCCCATGCATACAATCGGCGATGTCAAAAATTCCATTCAACCCGACCAAGCGTGTCTGTCAACGACCTTAGAACTAACCGATCACATATCTCTACACACATTGCTGCTTTAACATGTGTTGATACCACATTTGCATGTTTAAAAACATCGATGGTTACTGTGCGTTGCGATAAACCACGGAGCTAAGCTAGACCAGGGAAATAACTGTTTGTATTTCTCTTCGAATGATGTCATGCCGATTTAATAAAAGATAATGTTTCTTTGAAAGGGAATGTCGACAGGATACAAAGGATGGGTTTATTAGAGTGTAGTGACATGCTAGCGAGTATCGGTTTATAATAATGTTTTAAACTTTCATGATTTTCACTCATAACTACTAAGTCCCGTTTGTGGTATTTTGACTATGCTAGCAACTGACTAATAATTCCTCTATCTCTATTTTACCTAAGTACGGACATTCAGGCGAGGGAGCGTCTTTACCTTTATGTAATTAGTATAGTATCGTAGTATCCATTGCACATTGGCCTGAATGAAGTGAACACTTCATGAAATACGCTCCTGTCTTCTGTAGTTACAGACAGATACAACCTAGACTCTATACTCTAGGGCCCAGAGCTCTTCAAGGCTGTGCGTAGGGTGTTACTTAACCAGTGAGACCTTTGGCCTCATCCGTACTTTTAAATAGGTGAGATAGGAGTCGATCACAGTCACCTTAACTCTTTATTTGTAGAGAGATTGCAGAGAACTGATTATATAAAAAAACACATAAGTTTTCAAAACAAATGTCAATTTCAAATAATAGATGAGGGTATACATTTCTAGTACCGTATCTCCTACTTTATGTCACCTCGATATCACGACCTCATAGCAGCGCTGATAAACATGGCCTCACCAGTAAACTTGAAATTCCTGAAAGCTATGACCCGCATGACAATGTCACAAGTGAGGCCGCAATTGGAAATCAACTTATTCAATACTAGCTTTTGCCCGCGGCTTCGCCCGCGTGCAATTCGGTTATCGCGCGCTGTTCCCTCGGGAACTGTGCATTTTTCCGGGATAAAAAGTAGCTTATAACACTCTATAGCCCATAAACTACCTCTATATATCATGGACAGGGATATTTGGAAATAATTCCGATCCGCATTAGCGATCCCTTCAAATAGCGAACCTACTGTGTTAAAAATAAAGTTGTGTTAAATACTTGTGATATACATAATCATATAATAATATTGTAAATCTGTTTAAAAAAAATATCTCGTTGAGTTTCTTGCCGGATTCTTCTCAACGGAGGTTTTTCCGAACCGGTGGTAGATTTTTTTTTGACATTCATAAGTGCTTGTTATGGCCTAAATTGAATAAAGATATTTTGACTCTGACTTTGACTTGACTTTGACTTTATACCAAAAATCACGTCGAACCGTCGCTCCGTTTCGACGTGAAAGAAGGACAAACATACAAACACACACACTTTCGCATTTATAATATTAGTATGGATATTATAATTTGGACCTAAGAAGGTTGTTATTTAAAGCGACTATGCCTTGTAAATTACGTTTGGAAGAGCTACTCGTATGTATTCAATCTGCGCACGCGATGCGTCGGCGTCGAATCGTTGCACGTTTGGTGGAAAGGAAAACACTGTATGAAAATGTAATTAAACAGGTTGTCGCGTTGTTTGAATAAATGGCCATGTATGCTCCATTTGCATTGCGTATGGAATTATTTTGATCGCTTCTTTATTAATTCGCAAAAACGTAATATTCCGAATTCAAATTGGTTTAAGGTTATTTCGCATAATCATTAATTCGTATAACATTAATTCGCATAACTGAATATCCATAATGTTAAATAGTTATCTTTTCCAAAAAAAACTATGTAGTAAAAAAAAGGTCACCCAGTTACTTTAACCAATTTAACTTTAAGAGTTTAGTCTATATCGGCTCACATAATTGTTGAAATTTATAATGTATTTTTTGTCCTAACTCTTTTTTCTCTAAATAATTATTCTTCAGAATTGTTATAAATCAAACGTAACCTTACCTAAAGAGTTGTAGGTAGGTACTGGCCGTTCATTTACAAATTCTGAAAAATTTACGGTTTTTGGGGGGGACAAACAATTGTGGCACACAACATTATGACTTTAAAACTTATGCGACTACGAAACGTATATACGCACCCATTTAACTTTAGCACATTATGAATCGTATTACTTAGTGTTAGGTCAAATGCGTGTACTTTACCATGGCTTCACCCAACCCCATTAGTTTGAAGTCACGACTTGACATTTCACTACCGTTACGACTTACAAGGCGACTTAGTGGTGGTAATCCGTAACGGACAAGATAAACTGCTTCTGTGCAGCAAAAACTAGATTTAGAGCACTATCGGTAAGATGACAAAATAAATAACGTGCTATACCTAATGCAGATATTTTGTGTTCTTGCTGACGTTTGAATACCTACATCGTAGTACTTAATGTCTTTACAATGGTACGAGTATAAAGAAAGGCACTTTCCACTGTATGTAAGTAAGCTTAGACTTTTTTTTCACTAAAGGATTAAATGAATAAAAAATATAATGATAATTAATAACGTCTATTTTTAAGGTTGACATAAAAGTGTGATTTTATTTAGAAGCAAAACATAAACTATAAAAAAGCATAAAATGTGTAAAACTAAACAAAAAAGGTATAATCTTGAACGTTCTCCCGCAGCAATAATTAAAAATTGGCATAACTTTGTAATCCATAATTTCACAAGCCATTCATTAATGATATTTAATTAGTTAACAATTACAGAATAAACCCTAATAATCAAATTAACCATTCATTAAGAAAATAACCTAAATAACTATTTGTTTAGAAAAATTGAACCTCCCGATGGATAGCTGTAACGAATCTTTCGTAAGTCAAATAGCGGATTACACTGCTCTCCTAAGCCAAAAGGAGCTATCTCAAAATCGCTTTTCTGTCATTTACCTACAACATGTGATGCAGAATGTTTTAAGCTACACAATAGTATAAAAATAAATAAATATCATGGGACGCTTGACACCAATTTGACTTAGTCCCAAACTAAGCAAACCTTGTACTATGGATACTAGACAACGGATAAACATATTTAGATAAATACATATTAAACATCCAAGAACCGAGAACGACATTCGTATTATTCATACAAATATCTGCCCCGGCCGGGAATCGAACCCAGGACCTCAAGCTTCGTAGTCAGTTCTCTAACCACTTGGCCATCCGGTCGTCGTATTTGAGATAGCGCCTTTTGGCTTAGGAGGGCAGTACAGCCTCGTAAAACAACAGATTAGAAAGCCTTATACTTAAGCTACTGAAAATATTTTTTAAACCGTCGATCGGTTATAACACGTCGAGCTCCAGTAGTTAGCGTGAGGCAGGTAATTGGCCCACCGCGGATATCCCGCGTTGTGTAACCGCATTTCACTTTGAGAAAAAACGCGAAAAACCCGCGCGATCTTACCGACGCTAGTGTAGTACGAGTAGTAATGTTAATGATTAACACCACAATCACGTCGCATGCAATTGGGTAAGTACCTTAAGTTTTATGGGATGATAGCCGTGGTGGCATAGTGGTTTGACCTATCGCCTCTGAAGAAGAGGATCGCGTGTTCGAACCCCGGCTCGCACTTCTGAGTTTTTCGAAATTCATGTGCGGAATTACATTTGAAATTTAGCACGAGTTTTACGGTGAAGGAAAGCATTGTGAGGAAACCTGCACAAACCTGCGAAGTAATTCAATGGTGTGTGTGAAGTTCCCAACTGGGCCCGCGTGGGAACTACGGCCCAAGCCCTCTCATTATGAGAGGAGGCCTGTGCCCAGCAGTGGGACGTATATAGGCTGGGATGATGATACAAACAGAGAAACTATTTTTATTTAATTCTCCGGATTCCCGGTGGTCAAGAAAAGAAAAAGCTGCGAGTTCAAATCCCGACCAACGATTCGAAAACCTTTTTAATTTTTACAAAATCTTGGATTTAGTTCTACTAGCGTTTCAATCGCTATCAGTTACTTGTTGCATACACCTATTGAAGAAATGGGAAACACTAAGCAAAAGGTTTTTTGAAACGATGCATGTTTGCAGAAGATGTTTTAACACAAATATGTACATATTTAATATCAAAACTAACATTCATAGCATTCAAACGTGGCTGCGTGGAACAGTTTCCTTTGGTCGTGTGAGAAGCAATAACATAACAACATTCTATTCACAACACCAGAAAAAAACCCACTACGCACCTCAGAACCTATCCCCCCCCCCTTAAAAATACGCACAATCCTCCCTACTTAACTAACCTAACTTGAATACTAAACACATCCCACTTTGAGCACTCCACAGTGACATTAGAGTTCCATTTTCAAAACGTTTGGCTTCTTATTGTGCCAGTATGGTATTAGAACGGCATTATAAACATGTTCCGTGTCTTTTATGCGCGAGCGCAACCAGTTTGCAAACCTTGAACCTGCCTAACCGCTACGTGGCCACCGCGCATGTCCGTTTAGTGCGCCTGTCCGCGATACAAACTGTCATTAAATGTTTAGGGTTACATTCTCCTTGCCAAAACTAAAAAAACTAAAAAGAAGTATACAAAAGCAAAAGTCTTTGGCTCCAGCCCTAAAAAAAAACATTCTCTTTTCCATAGGATTCACCGGTGCCCAATATTCCCACTCAAAGGTTGGCTGATAGAGACCCCCGTTTGTCGGTTGTTGTATTTATTGCTTCTTTTTGTAGAATAAAGTTTATGTATGTACATACCTACCCATAAACTAGTCGCAAGAATTTTCAAACTATCTATCTATTTATCTATCTAGGACGTGTCATATATTTTTACACGCTCCGTCTCAAATATTAATGCAGGTGGCTGTACCTCAACATCTGAAAAAGCTAATTCTATGCGGACAGAGTCGCGGGCAACAGCTAGTACACTATAAAATCTAAAATGTCAGCTCTAATACTAATGCAGCGTTGACCGCCGGAAGTTTCGTCTCGACGACGCAATAACTCCCTTCCTGTCAAATTTACTTGTCAATGGACAGTGGACTCTAGCGTCTCGTCAAGTAGTTGTTAAGTGTTTTGAGCGCATTGCGATGGTGAGGTGTGAAGGGCTTGGATATAGTATTGTGTTAGTATATGAATATACATATGTAGTAGGTATAAGATAAGAACGTTCTTTCATATTTAGATACACTTTGTTGTAACATAAAAACACTGGTGAAGTCAGGTTGGTTTATATGAGACTTGGGTTCTTATATCCTACCTACTAATGTTATACATAATTATAAATGTGAAATTTTGGTTGTGTTTACTTATTTATTGCTTTTTTACTCAAAAATGGCCAAGGTTATAAGTATTTTTAACTTTAAACTTGAATAATACTTATTGAATGCTACTTTAAATTGAAACGTCGAATTGTTTTTTTAAGAAATAGCTAGTGAGCGTCAAAAATAAATAGGTTTTATATCCAATTTACATCACAATTTATCACTCGATCAAAAAAAATTGTCTTGCAAACTCACGCGCGCGTTGAAATCTTTCCTTTAACCACGTCCGGTAGCAGCGTCATATCAATTTGTACCTTATTGGAACAAGCTTTAAGTTAATTTAGAATCGGACGGTTTTTAATGATATGACATGGTTCTACGTCAGTTACAAAGGTTGTTTACTTCAAGATGACACTGAAGGTTATCGTGAAGTCCTTTGTAAAGCCTTTGTATGTTTTTATTGAAGTAATAAAATTAGTTTTATTAACATTTTTAGCCTTTTTTGTTTAAATTATAAAGTCGATTCCATTGTCACCGGTGGTCTATCTATACATTGTATTGTATTGTACCAGATTTCAAATAAATTGGCCTATTCAAAGTGGATAAAAAAGTAATTGGATGATTCGTTCTATTGTTTCCTAGTCTATGTTTAACTTGTTTGTTTTAAATACATATTTTGAGCATATTTATTAAAACTCTAGGCTTTCGCCGCGGCTTCGCACGCGTAACCCACAAGCCCTGACAGTCCAATTAAAATTACGGGATTTTACTATATCCCGTGGGAATTTCCATTAACGTTGAATTAATAAGAAATTTCACAGCACGTCGTTTATTACACTTGCGTCTTCAAAATAATATTTAATATTGCCAATTAAGTACTAAGTATATTCTGCAAGTCTGCCTTTGCCTCAGAACATGCTAGCTCAACAGCAAGCGTAAGTAGAACTAACAAACTGGGTCAACAAATGTAAACACCTAAGTGGATAGAGGCCTGAGCGAACTTGCACTAGTTCTGCCTTTATAAATCTACATTGATATTATAAATAATAAATTTAACATAACCTAATTATTAGGTACAAAGATGACTACCTAAGGCCTTATATTGTCTAGTCTAGTGCACTTGGAATCACAATTATTTTCACCATTTGTTTCTGTCATTAAAATAGCCCATTTATTTACACAGTAAAACTTAGTTCTTCGCCGTAGCGTAGGTAGTTAATGCCAGCAGAATAACTTTGTATTTCGTGATACTGGTATGAAAAACAAAGTTATTTATTATGGTTTCCTTTTAACTTCTAGCTCTAGACCTTACTTTTGCCAAATTTCATAATACTGTGTCCACCAAGTAGTACTTACCTACTCTATTAGTTTTGATTCCCGAGGTTTTTGGAAAATAAACTTTTAGAAGGTTGTATCTTTTAACTAATGTATTGCACCTTTAACCAATGGAACTCAATTTTATATATCTCCAAGAGACGCCTTAGAAAAAGGATTTAGACACATGGACAAAAGACGTGATCCTTTAAAGGTTTTTCTTCCTAATTAACGGAACTCTAAAAATCACAGAATAGTAGTGAAAAGATAAAACAGCTCGTGCTTTCTGCAGTTCTACTGACCTTAGTTACTTTTAACTACCTTCGCAACCTACACAAAATTATTAGTGTCACTGTCATTACTGATAACTCAAAACCAAGTTCAAGTTCAACCCGTTTTAGATAAACAGGCGTTTACTAACTGTAATAATATAACTGTTGTTTTAATGAAGCGAGGAATCGTGAGATAGACCTAGAAAGGTAGTTATTTTAATGCTTTAAAGTTGTTGGCAGCACGACTGTTTCTGCATACGTAGGTATTAGATCATTAGATACCCCTTTGAGATTATAATGGTTATAATATCTTTACCAATTAATTTAGAAAGCATGGTAGGTAAGTCTTTTTTTACTTCGTAGTAAACTAGTATTTGAGAAACCTCATGTGAGTAAATTTCGCGTAAACTTAAAAAAAGAATAAGTAGGATAACTACGTGGCTTAAAAATAAAGAAGTCAGAGCACGTTAAAGAGATTTAGAAAACTTTAGTTGGCACTGGCTGTTGCAAAAACAATTGAACGCAACGAAAAAATTCCAAATCCAAAACTCGGTGTTGCCACTCGCAACCCAAAAAAACCCGATCGCAAACTTTTTCTAACCGGCCAGTACTTTCGTACGGCAACGGGACCGACCTGATAAGTGCCTCGTGTCTTGAGCGGCGACGGCTGCCAACACCAGGAGTGCCAGCCAGCACCCACCGGCACAACGCATGTTAACTTCACAAACACATCAACACAGCACAAAAGCACGCACAATCTGGAACTTCTGGAAAGTTTTGGGAAAGTTTCGTTCTGTTGCGGCGACGCGTAGCGTCTCGATTGAGCGCGGGTGAGTGACTGAGCCGGCCGGTGCGCGCGGGTGGCGAGCGCGGCCCGCTAAATACCGGCAAAGCCTTCCGCCGTGTCGGGGGAAATCCCCAATACACTTTCAGCGTAAAAATAACATTGGTCAATGTTTGTATTATAAATGAGTATTTTAAGCACCTAAGCTACATTTTTGCGCTAAATTCGATCTGACAACTTCACTGCCGTCAAAGATCAAAAATCAAACAGGAAAATAAATCTAATAAATAAATGAAATTTCACGATATTAAACACTAAAAAGCAATAAAAATATTAATTTCTTGTAATAATATAATAAATAACTAATAATAAATAATTTTTATAGGTACGGCTGCCTATGATCATGATAGGATCGGAAAATCATTAAAGTTACCAGTCTACATTCCGTAATAAATAATGACTAGTGTAAATAACCATGAACCATTAAACATTGTAATTAGTTACAATGATTAATTGAACATATGTTACAAGTATAATTATATTAATTATAAAATAATAAATTTGCATCTTATGTGCTTACTTGCATACATAGCGCTATATTGATGAAAATCACGTCACTTCACACAGCTATTTAGCTGCATTGAATTCGCAGCCTTCGACTGGATCAATGCGATTAGATTATATTATTCATGAGTTAAAGACCGTGATTAAATTCCAAATTTCATCTAAATTGGTTCAGTGAAGGGGCAATAGACAGAAAGGCAGATTACTTTTAAATTTATAATATTAATAAGGTGCACCAATTAATGAAAATTTTATTGTAAATTATGGCTTGATTTAAACAACATTAACTTATTGCTTGTTTAATTTTGCTACTAATTTATAATGGTCAATATTTAATTTGGGTTTAATTAGTTTACAATAAAAATAAATTTGGGAGAAAATATTTTTCAGCACAATTACATTTAGACAATATTCATTTAGGATGGTATTCATTTTGGTCCAAATTCAAAATTGACAATTCAAGTGGACGATTTTCCCTTTGCACTGAATGACATTAAATCCCTTTAAATTGATATCCGTCAATGTCAATAAAACTTTTTCTAAATAAAACTATTAAGTACTTTAATTAATAAGAAATGTCGCTGATTCCGTGGAGTATGGGACGTGTGCTAGTATGGGATGCAACTTGTGTTGACACTCTGGCCCGTCTCATCTCCACCGAACATCAATAAGGGCAGCAGCAGCAGCAGAATGGCGGAAACTGCCAAAGCAGGAAATACAGTGGTCTCGGTGCTGAATGTACCTTTCGGCGTAATATAATTTTAGTTATTTAATTTTATTGTACATAATATACCTATTTTATAGTTGGACCTGTATTGTTCTGGAAATAAACCTTTATTCCGATCCATTATAAGAATACACATGAAAACTGATATTAAAAATATCACTATTTCGCACTGGCTATTTAATTGAGACTTAATACTATTCCAAAACATTATTAATTAATTTTAATCACAAAAAAATCCCAGTTAACCCTCGCAAAACTCCTAAATCCCCCCAATTCCGGGGCATCACAAACGCGTGGCAGCCCGGCTCCCACAGGTGGTTGCAGGTAGCGCGTAAACAAGCGACCATTTCTTTATCGGCTGCAGCCTGTAGGTAGCTTGTAGGTCAGAATTGCGCTGTATAATAGTACATTA
Organism: Choristoneura fumiferana; assembly: GCF_025370935.1. Lineage (NCBI taxonomy): Eukaryota > Metazoa > Arthropoda > Insecta > Lepidoptera > Tortricidae > Choristoneura > Choristoneura fumiferana. The sequence goes on from NC_133479.1 coordinate 902,056, forward strand.
CTTCAAGTGCAGTATCCAGGTAATTACCGGGTACAATCGCCGCTATTGTAACGTGACAATGTAAAGTGTACAAAAACTAATAGAATGTCGCGCGAAGCAAAAGTGCGAGACGCTTATAAGGTTAAAAATCCACGAGTTAAGTTGGTAATTCTGTTTTTTTTTTTTTTCGGAAATCTTAGTAACGGCTTAAGGGGTATGCTCCTGGTTAGCTCATGAGCAATGTCCCGTTAGATGGCGCTGTTATCAATAGTTCTTTTTTCAGGTTTTTTTCGTAAATTATGAAGAATTATTTCACCAAAAACTAATGGCGGGAGTATCTAAGCGTAACCGATTTTTGACCCCACACTCGAAATGAAATATTCCGCCAAAGCCGCAAACGAGGTGCTTTACTTTGAACGTCAATTGCGGCCGTATACGGACACTAGGAGCTCACGCACACACTCAAATAGACAGCGCCTTATTAAGATGAAGTTTGTTATAATCAATCTAGCTTGGTCTTGTTTCTAGAGAAACGCGTGTTTTTGAGTTTGTTTGAACTTTGAAATGAGAATGTTGAGGAGTTTTCAATTTTTCTAACTTAGTCAGGAGACACTACAAATTGCACAATTTACGAAACTGTATGACCAGGCCACTATTTAATAAAAGCTATAAGTATTGTATTGTATTGTAAAACTATTTATTGTACATAAAACACATGAAATTAACAGAAAACAGGATAATAAGACATAATAAATAGTAATAACAATAATAAGATAACATAAATGCTACATACAATTCTCTTTTTTGTGTGAGAAACAACAATTATGCAAAATTGTAGCACTTGTAACTTTTATTAAATAGGAGCCAGGATGGAACCTTTTCATAATCAATTTCACAGTGATCTCTTTGTCAGATGTATGGGACGTCAACTTAACATTGTGCACAAAGGTTCCACTCCACCCTGACTATTTATTGTACATAAAACACATTAAGGGCCTGTTTCACCACTTGTCGACTAACTTTAAATGATGGATATCAGTGATGCCGTCTCTGTTTGTTTTGTTCGAACAAACAAAGACAGCATTACTTTTATCTGACACTTAAAGCTAGCCGACAAGTGGTGAAACAGGCCCTTAATTAACAGAAAACAGGATAATAAGACATAATAATTAGTAATAACAATAATAGATAACAGTGCTACATACAATTCTCTTTTTTTATTTTATGAGAAACTTAATACTGCAAAATCGCACTTGTAACTTTTGTTAAATATGAGCCAGAGTGGAACCTTTTCATAATCAACTTTACAGTGATCTCTTTGTCAGATGTATGGGACGTCAACATAACATTTTGCACAAAGGTTCCACTGCACCCTGGTACGCAATTCGGTTTCCTCGACAGTACGGATCCCTTGGTTCGCCTCACACTTGACCAGTTTTTTGAACTCCACTTTTTACGTTCTAACACTTTTAACTAATGAAAACTAGTCATTAAATATAATGACCCAGAATCAGTGACCTCGCTAACGCTTCTGATGATTGTTTGACAACAATTTAAACTCAGCATTTTAATTGTTACGTTTAAATTAAATAAAACAAAATCAGCAGTTAATTAATTGTTCCAAATTGCATAATCGATGTGCTGTTTCAAAACCTCGTACACACTAAACTATGTACTTTAAAGTCTGTCTTATCGCAATGGAATTAAGACTCCAATTTGAAAGTACGGAAGATCGATTTGTGAGTTTTTGTAAGAGAGATGTTTTGTGTAACACTGACCTCATATACACTGTGTTTTATTTAGGTAATTGTGAAAATCGGTCAAGTGTGAGTCAGACTCGTACACAAATGGTCCCGTACAGTACTACAGTACCGACAAAGCACGTATCTATATGAGAACCCTTGTTTTTTTTAAGTTATTTCACAAAAAATCTTTTAGCAGTTCCCAAAAACGTAAATTTCTTCTGCATCCACCGTGATCCGTCCATCACGTTGTTGGAAATCATCGTAAAAATTCAAAAACAATACTGTGTGATGTCTGAGGTTTTCAGTTTATTGATTAACACTTTGAATATTATTATTAAGTTAAGTAAGACAGAAGAAATAAAGAAAATATTGATTTATATCCGTTTTTTTTATATACCCTAACGACGTTGAGCACGTATTTCAATAACATATAAAACAAAGAAATAAACACTTAACAAACTAAATAATGCGATAAAACGTACATAAAGGAAATCATACAAATCGATTTTCGCACGGTAGGTATGTACGAAGAAAATCGCGTTTGTCGCTTTGTACAATTTTTTAACTGAAGGCGTGAAAAAAATCTTTTCACTTCTCATGCTCTAAATGTAGGTCAATATAGCCTTACGGGGCGGGAGTAAAGTGAGTATTTTAGTTCCTAGGGAGTAAGTTTTTTTTTACTTTGAGTGACAGATAAACTCAAACAGCCAGTACTTGCTTTGTTTTTGGCAAAAAAAAAAGATGATGTGTGGAATATTTTCATGACGCAAATGTTACGTTCTTAGTCTACGTGGTCTATGCTTTTTCCGCATAGAAGGTGGCGCCATTCTATTTATTCTAGTTTGTGTATGAACCCTTTCGCCGATCCGATTTTGTTATATCTGTCTGGTTGGAAAAAAATACTTACCGCGAAAACTTTGTCATTGTTGTAGAGCGCAAATCATCTACGATTAATGACTATTAAAAATAGAGTTTTCACCTCGAGACTAAAACTCAATATAAACCCTCGGATATATAGACTGCTGCTGCTGCTGCTGTCGAAATGCTGGGAGATTCATTGACTGAATTCCGTACCAATGAGTCCATAATCCAAGAACTCGGCATTAAGCAGCGTCTATCATCCATAGTGCAGTCCGCATCCTTACTTTTTTCGGACACATATGTCGTAAAGGAGACGCAGCTATGGAGCGACTTGTGATCCAGGGGAATGTCGAAGGCACTAGGCACGAGGTGGATCGCCTATGAGATGGACAGACCAGGTCAAAGCAGCAATAGAAGGACCACTACACGCAAGCATAAGGAAGGCTGTCAGGGAGGAATGGAGGCGGATTGTTAAGCTTGCTACCAGCACCTTGATGACCACGATCACTCTGTCAAGAGTTAAACGACGAAGAAGAAATAGACACCCTCGCTAAAGCTCAGATGGCAAAACACCTCGGATACATATTGGCTTATTTTAGTCCCTCGATAAAAAATATAATATTGTAGAGATTTTTTGGGAATGGTCCTGTGTCCAGTGTGTCCAGCAACTTATGTATGATGAGATGATGACGATCAGTATCAAAGACATTCAGGTTGATTATTTTTGGGGAAAGCCCGTATCCAGCAGCTTTTGTATGAATTGTATGATGTATGATAATGATGATCAATATCAAAGACACTTATGGACAAAGTTTTTTACAATTTCATCCAGCAATGCCTGAGTATTTAGCTAGAGCAATGCGAATCAAAATAACCTACAATTATCGCCGGCAGAACCAGTTTACGGGGTTCCCAAAGAGCGGTCTGCACTGGGAAAACCTGTTCAGGTCTGTTATTATCAGTAGCTTCGGTTTTTATTCGCCGATAACTCGATCTAGAGGAAAGATTACTTAGTAACTATTTTTAACCGAGTTAAAAAAACAACGAAATGCTCAATTCGTCGATTTTTTTATATGTTGTGACCGAAGTCATTTTGATGATGATGATGATGATGATGATGTGATCCTGTTATCCCTCACTAGGGACATAGGGCTCGTAGAAGAGTTTTCCATTTGGCTCGATCTTGCGCAGCTTCTTCCAGCTCTTCCCAGCCGAGACCAATTGAGCCAGCCTCCTTCTCAACTGATCGCCTCCACGTGGTCCGAGGACGTCCTGGCCGTCTTCTGCCAGTAGATTGCCAACGAGACCCTGCTTGGGCAGTGATCATTCGACCCTCGAAGCGTGTGTCCGAAGTCATTTTAAATCACGAAAACAAACTATTTAATTTATGTACAGTTTAACGTCATCAAACGCGGAAATGAATGATAACCCATCACTTCCATCCACCAATTGCCCGAAATTCTGGCCATTTCGTGAGTCCATCTTAGCCCAATCACCAGTTCCCAGTTAAGCTTGCCAATGCTTTGCCTTTTGGGTTCGTGGTCAGTGGTCACAGGAGACCTTTCTCCCCCAACAAAATACATAAAATTACAGCTAAAAACAGACAATCTTATATATTAGGCCACTTCAACTTGAATATTCTTCAAGCTATGTTGATGATTTTAGTTCTTCGGCGAATTTCTGTACCTATTCCGGGTTGGTTATATCACAATACAATACAATACATATAATACAATGACTCACACCAGAAATAGTAAGCGGTACAGAAAGCAGGTATAGAGCGATCTCTTCCATGCAGGCAACCTCAAGTAAAGAAACTCCTAGCATAGCTCCATCCGTAGCTCGTTGCGTGACTCTGAGCCTCTCCAAGAGGCCAGCTGCTGTCCTTAGAGCCATAAGTCGTACTGGGAACTTAAACTGCTTGAAGACTCTATCTAGTCTTGAGACACTGCAGAATTTAGGACGAGAAGACATCACAAAAGTTTTCCAAATGCTGCCCATCCGAGTTGCATTCTTCAGGCAACCTCACCGAAGTTGGACCTGCCTCATCATCAGCCTATAGCAGTCCACTACTGGACATTAGGCCTCCCCCAATGAGCGCCTTTGCGACCTCCTCGGCTCGACGCATCCAGCTTCTACCAGCAGACTTTCGCAGATCGTCACTACAACTGGCCGGAGGGCGTCCTACCTACACTACGTTTGTCGATACAAGGTCTCCACCTGGATTTATCCAACGTAAACAATACTCGTACATAGTAGTGATATACAAGACTTACGTCGTAGTGTGGCTCTCAGCCGCCCGGGACGGAAAAAAAATTTGGCGCCCTCTGGTTTAGGTTTTAAAAAACTATAGTAGGTATACAAAATATCATATTGTACCATTCATTTTAAAAAGGGGACTCCTCGATTTCGTCACATTCTAATGAGTCCGAATCGTAGGTGAAAACTGTGAAATATATCTACTTACTTAATATTCAGTATTTTTAATTTTGACGATAAATGATTTCGTAATCCAGCTTCAGTAAGCAACATTTTTCCTTCCGCCGGTATCTCCAGCATACAAAGACGCAAAATACTAGGTTTTCCCCGCCACCTTTAACAAAGCAGTCACGAGTGGCGCTGTCGTCATGATATTAAACTAAGTTAGTACACCGTTATTAGTTCCGGGTTTCGCCACTTGCCTACTTAAGTTTGTTAAAGATGGACATTCCTTCCTTAGTGTGCCATCCCTGCTAAATAGCATAATTTTATTCATCATCATCATCATCCCAGCCTATATACGTCCCACTGCTGGGCACAGGCCTCCTCTCAGAGCAAGAGGGCTTGGGCCATAGTTCCCACGCGGGCCCAGTGCGGATTGGGAACTTCACACGCACCATTGAATTGCTTCGCAGGTTTGTGCAGGTTTCCTTACGATGTTTTCCTTCACCGCAAAGCTCGTGGTAAATTTCAAATGCAATTCCGCACATGAATTTCGAAAAACTCAGAGGTGCGAGCCGGGGTTTGAACCCACGACCCTCTGTTTGAGAGGCGATAGGTCAAACCACTAGGCCACCACGGCTGTCAATAATCATAATTTTATTATCTCATATTATTATAATTATTAAGTGAAGTCTTAACTTCACCCAAAACACCCACCCGTGGCTTGGTTATATAGTTGTTTGCATGACCTTATATATGACCTCTCAAGCCGAGGGTTTTGGTTTCAAATCCGGACTCGCACCTCTGAGTTTTTCTAAATTCATGTGCGAAATTACACTTGAAATTTACCACGAGATTAAGGTGAAGGAAAACATGAGGAAGCCTGCACAAATCTGCGAAGCAATGTTGTGTGAAATTCCTAAACCATGACATTTTCCGGGATAAAAACTATCCTACGTCCTACCCCGGGACTCAAACTATTTGTGTACCGAATTTCATCTAAATCGGTTCAGTGGTTAAGACGTGGTGAGGTAACAAACAAACAAACAGACTTAGGTACAAACTTTCCCATTCATAATATTAGTGCGATTTGAGTCATATTTCCTTACAAACTAATTTGCGGTCTGTACTTTGGATGCATTATCTCAACCATATTATATTATAAGTACTCAAGATGCGTCAGATAAACGACCAACAACTATCCCTGCCGATTCAAAAGGTCGTATATCCTCATGAAATTGAAAGATCAAAGGACCTTTTGCATGTGCTGCTTTAACCACCCTAATTGAGTCAATATGGCATCCGGTCTTCTTTGAATTACGTTGAAACTGATACTTGGAATTCGTATGAGTGTAATGTACCTCTAGACTCACAATGCACCTAAGCCAGGGCAGACTTAAACTCTATTGCATGGAGACCTTACCACATCAACAGTAGATTGTTCAACGAGGGAGGAAAATAACCTATATCACACGAGGTATTTAGGCAGATGACGTCGTAGGGATGCTCGGCAAAAAGCTCTAATCAAATTTAACACTTTTCTTGATTGCTCGCTAGAATGCTCGCCTAAACTCTCCTCTACAAACGCTCCTACTCGTCAAAAGTCAATGTATTTATTTTGTAAGCTTTTAACTGTAATGTACCTAACATTTGCTAGAGTGAAGGTGAAGTTTACCATCACTTTTAGATGACCGACTTGCTCTGTAGTCACCCAATTTCATTAAAAAAAACCTACATAGTCCTAAATGGTGACAACACCATTCAGTCTTGTAACGTAATCAAATCAAACGGTGCAACAAGGTTGAGAACAATTGTGCCCGGCACGGGTTAGTACCGCGCCACGATGACTTGACATTTTAACTGTTTGCCGGAGGTTTGCCGCCTAACTATCGCTTAAAGGCTGCAGTCTCGCTTAACTGTTTTAGAAACAATAACTTGAATGATTAGATGAGACACAAAAAAAATGATTGATGTTTATTGTAGGTAGGTATGGTCGAGGAACCTTTATGCTACAAATATCATGTTGACATCCCATAGGTACTAAAGCCAATGCCAAACAAATCATAGCGAAATTGATTTAAGAAAAAGTTCCACCCTGGTAGGTACGTGATTCAGATAAGTACCTCGACTGTACCTAACTGTTCTGAAAATACAGGCTTGATCATAGATGACCACGACGCAATGCCGTGTTTGTAATTTGTAAGAAAATTATGAAAACCCAGTCAGTAAATGTTTCTTTTAAGTTAAGTAGGTACTTACTTATTATTTTTAAATTTAGTTCATTTTTAATGTTAAATAAATTTTGAGCATTTTTATTTTGAAGCAATTTAGCCCTATCCTATCATTGATTTTGATGTTTGTTATTTGCGGGTGACGTATAATTTTTAGAATTTAGAATTTTTAAAAATATTTTTAAATTACTGGCAATATTACCCTTAATTATTTAAACTGGCAACTCTTCTCCCACCGTCAAACTAAGACGTTTTTCTGTATTGGGCAACCACGAAATGGCTTAATTTTGTTGTCAAACATTAGTTTTTCATAATTCAAATGATTTTATAAGAGTTTTATAATAACCTCAACACAAAATTAGACCTTTAATAATTGATTTATGCGAGTAATATTTAAGTAATCAACTTTGAAATTAAATATTTATTTTCAAAGAAACTCTTTCAAATGGAACAAGCTTTTATTGTTTGTAAAAACCTGTTTAAAAAACGTCTCATTATCGAACGCGAAGACGAGACAACGGCAACAAAAATAATGCTTTTATTCCATAAAATAAGGTCTTCAATATAAGTAAATAGTGCGAAATAAAACTTCGTAATGTCTGCAATAGATCAGCCAGACCTTTTATTCTTCGATACTTTTTCTCACGACACTAGCGAGGTTAGTAATTCAACGAATTGAACATAGATTGCTTTTACTTCAATTTTAGTCAATAATCGGTCATTTTCGTTTTCCAGGAATTGAATTTAGATCTAGTGCAGTTCCCGAAATCAGTGTTTGTGAGGGAAATACGTATTATTCCACTGGGGGCTCGAGTTGAGGGTGATTTTCCTGGTGGAGTGAGGCTTGGGGCAACAAACCCGACCAAGTTCCACATAGATTTTTTCGTGAACGACTTAAGCAAGCCTGGTGCGTCGACTTTTGAGGCGCTCGGCAGCTTGGACTATTGTCAGAATGGACAAATCCATATGGAGTGCGGGGACACCTTGGAACAGCCGCGCATACCAACTGATGGACTTGTGCTACGAGGTAAGCTAAATGACCTGGTGCGCAATAGAAAACCTGTAAAAGACAGATTTTTTTCAGTTATAATTGCAGGTATTTATATGTCCCAAAAGGTGGCCTGATAACTTGGTATGTAAATAATTGGGATATCTAAACAAAACACAATCTGAAATGAACTGAAACAAATTTTCTCATGTTGTTTGTTCATGCAGTTTCTCCACCACACTGCTCATCTTGATGGTGAATAGTTGTTTTGCTCTTAGTGTTTATACCTGCTGAGCTGGCAATGTTGCATTTTTGTTAGTTTTTCTCTGTTATTCCATAAAAAATTGAATGAAAATTAAAAATGTGGTCTGATAGCACTGTTTTTAATATATAAGTTAATGTGTCTACTCCAATAATTATTTGTGATAGACTATTATTTTCTTTAAAAACCGTTAATAAACATTTTAGATAATGAATGTAATTTAACCTTCTCATGGGTCTCAAACTATCTTCATACCAAATTTCATCGAAATTGGTTCAGTGATCTAACTATGAAGAAATAACACAGATAAACCGACACCGGTGTGGATTGGGAACTATTGAAATTATTTCCAAAATCACAAAACTTAGAATTCTTGGCTTGATCTGTAGAACTATGTACGGTAGAAAAAGTCCGGACTTACGAGGTTACAAGGAAAATTAAATTACACCAACAATTTCACCTAAAATTAAAATAAACAAAATAAAATCAACTTAATAATAATAATTAAGTGAATTTGATTGACTAACTTACTATAAAAAGCATTAACTCATTAGAAAGCAGGTCTCACAAACTTTTATAGAATCCGCATATAGTTAGTAAGTTAACTTAATTTTTAGAGTAGGTACCCTTCTTGTGTAATGCATTATATACCTACCTTATTGTTGGCAATAAACGCATTTTCTTTCTTTCTTTCTTTCTTTATAAAAAAAATTGGCTAAGTACAAGTTGCGCTCTTGCACTGAGTCAAAAGCAAAAAGTATTGTACATCAAAACTTAAAAAAAAAAAATTAATTATTATTTATAGTGGACCCGGCAGATATTCTGCCTGAAAAAATACTACATTAAAATGATGATAACATACCAACAACAGCGCCATCTAGCAGGTCCAATTTATTTAAATATATTCTTCAATTTGAGGGGAGAGTTTACCGTATTGATGGGATGAACATTAAATATTTGACAGTTACGAAACCCAAGAACATTTTGTATGAGAAAATGTTTTTCTTTTATTTTATTTTTTCGTCAATTTTCCAATGTTTTTAATACTTATTGTCCTATTCCTGATGAAGACCAAAAGACCAAAAACACAAAAATCATAAAAGGCATTCTTGAGTTATAAATGGTCTTTGTTTTATATACATATATAGATTTTGCTGATATGCTATATTATTATTAATTTTTATTTATGTACATATTTATGTCTATTATTATTTCGAGTTTGAGTTGTAAAATAAAAAGAAAAAAAGTAATGTTACTTGTTTGAGAACCTGTTTATGTTTTAATTTTTCGTAGTTATAGTTCTCGAGATACAGCCCTGTGACAGACAGACAGATAAATCTACATAAGGGGTAACTAATGTTACGTAACGTGAGTTAACTTTGGCAGGCGTGAGCTTGCCTTTGGAATCCAAAAGCTTAATGGTTACTTGATGTGAAATATATATTTCAGAATAAAATTATTATTATTTTTGTAATTTATGACAGCGGAAGCATTCTACACTTCCACTGAACATAGATATAGTTTTAGTTTTGTATCTAAGGGACCCCATACATCATCATCATCAGCCAGAAGACGTCCACTGCTGAACATAGGCCTCCCCCTTAGAACGCCTCAATGAACCCCATACATCCCTATATTATTATTGTTCTTTTCATGTAACTTTTTCTTTAATTTTATACTGTAGTTTTTAAGTATTTTATTTGTAATTATTTCATTTTGAAAAAATGACTTTCTGCCTAGTTTCTTGAGGCGCATTCTTCTCGGCAATGGTCTCTCCGAAAGCGCTGGTAGTTTAAAAAAAATACGTGTAAAAGTGCCCATTGCGATCTATTTACTGAATAAATTATTTGAGATTTAGCTCTTTACACCAGATAGAATCCTGGTGCATTACAATGAATACAGTTATTATTTATTAAAGTTAGGGAGTGTGTGGTGGAAACAAAATTAATCAGTTACGAAAGTCTACTGAATAAATTTGGCAAAAGTAATTTTTACCAAAATTAAGATTCACTTTCATGAAAAACACTTGAAATCTGTGAGTTTTTTTAAGTAAAGAATTCCACTTACAATTGATTTCAAACCAAAAATCTTTCTATGTTTCAGGTTGGTACACAACCATCACTCTTGCTGTATATGGGAATCTCACACAAGTGATCACAGAAGCCCCTGTAGGAGTGAACCCTCCAGCAGTCCAACGACCCTCCATCCCACGCGAAGTTGCCTCAGTGCCGAACGTACCACCACCCGAGTGGAACCCAGAAGCTTCCAATCCCATACCCACTTACACTGGCCCAGTTGCCGCTGCTCAAGATACTTACGGACCAAACTATGCTCCAGAAAACTATGATATTCCATACCGCACCGATTACTACGATAATGAACCTCCGAAAGACCCTAGGACGTACCATATCGATGATGACTGGGAAAAAGACCGAAGAGCTTTAAGCCTTGATCGAGAGGGAGATAGATTGCGGCACAGCCCACGTTCCATCGAGTTGGATAGAGACAGGGATAGGAGAGAAGGTCGGAGCCGCAGAAGGTCTCTTGACAGAGGCCGAAGTCGTGATTCGTCTCGACATCGCGATCGCAGTCGAGACTTGGATAGAATAGACCGTCTGCATTCAAGATCCAGGAGCCGAGATAGAGACTATGTAGTTAAAGGGGAATATCGACCGCTGAGCAGGTCGAGATCGCGTAGCATCGACAGGGATCGATTGCGAGGACCTTCCAACGACCGCGACTGGGACAGGGGGTCTTACAAAAAGGATGATTACAGACGCCACTCGTCGTACGACAGATCGCGCGGCGGCTCGTACGACAAACGATCCGGGTCCTACGAGAGACGCTCGCCGTACGACAAGAGAGCTCCCTCTTATGAACGCAAGCCTTCTTACGAGAAACGGGGGCCTTCTTATGAAAAAAGATTGTCACCGAGATCATCTTCTTATGAACGACGCGCTCCGTCTTATGAAAAACAGCCTCCGTACGACAAGAAGAGACACTCCCCTTACAGTCGAATTCGGACTTCCAGTTATGGAAGCAGATCTCCAAGCCGTGACGACCCTCGAAAAAGACCTAGAACACCCCCAGCTGAAACAGCTAGGCGTCCCTTGTCACCCAGAGAAGGGGATGCTTCAAGCCCCATTAACCCCATCAGACCTGAAGAAGTGGGCGACTACGACCGAAGCGGGAAACAGATCCCCCGAGTTGACTTTTACCATCAGAGCTACAGGCATAAGAACCCGATTAGGAGTCCTTCGCAAGAAGTGGAGAATGCTCCTTATGTGGAACCACAACATTCTAGTTTGGTGACAGTCCAAATTGTTGATACCACGGCGCCGAAACCTATTGAATCACCCGTTCGCAACGCTGAAGAAGAGCCGTCTATGGATGCGGAGCAATTCGAACCGATTCTTTCCGACGAGGATATATGCGACGATCTGGAGGCACCGTACATGGAAGTGGATTATGACGTCAACGAATACGATGGCATTGATGATATTATAAAATACTTCAACCCATTCAAGAATGATTGGAAGCAGTATGAACACGTCAATAATATTTACAGACTTGCTACTGATAGGAAAGAAGAAGTGAAAGATGTTATGACAGCCAGTTTTGACGAGCTATGCGACGCCAGCCCGGATTTGTTTAAGATGTCTGAACTCTCCAAAGCGGCTAAGAAGAGAGACCAGAAGTTCTCTTCAAATACTTTCAGTGAAATTGATAACGTGGTGAGAGAAGAGTGGGTGCATCAGTGCGAGCAATTGACATCGGCTTTGACGAACCTCTGTGCAAATACTGATATTATTTTAAGAATTTTTAAAAACAGCGTCAAAATTGAAGACTCTGAGGAATTTGCGGACATCTACAATTTGTTGGCTGCTTTTTGCCGTATCGGGCTGAACTTTGATTTCGCCTTGACTCAACAACTAGCTACATATAAAATAAGGCATATGAAATGCGGTATTCGTTTAGCTGAAGCATTACTGTCTCACAGACATAATGAACTGGTAATGAAAGTATTACTGAATGCTGGAATAGATGTGCAAATGCTACTTTTGGAAATGTACTCCAAAGAGTACATGGCTCTAAGCATTCGCCTCATGATCTTAAAAGCGCTGAATGCTTGCCTCTCCTCGAAGGTTGCACTGGACCATTTTATGCGCGAAGCCGTTTATCCGAAATTCGGTAAAAAAGAAAGCGACACCGACAAAAATCCAAAGAACGGTTATCAAGCACTTATTTCAATCATGCAAACCAATCCTCTTGCCAGAATAAAGTTTTCGATCAGTGCTTTAATTAAAAAACTTAATATCTATGAATTGTTGGAGAAATTACACGACTTGGTGTTGGTTTTTAATAAAACGGCAGCTGAGAACAGTCAAGCCGAGGATGCAGAACTTTCGGAGTCGGACACAGACTTCATTGTCAACTGTCTGGAAGAGCTACTGTACATGTACCGCTCACACTGCTTCCATATTTCCCAGCCGAAGCGCTTCCTCCCCGTCTCCGCACAATTCGAGATCAGCAAAGACTGCTCCAACGAAACATTACTTGAGTTCTTCAAGATACACCACTTTCTAGAAGTCTGCTTATACCTCCTGACATGCCCGACAACTTGCAACAATTTGGTCGTCATAAGCCCGATACACGATCTCATCTACGAACTAGTACATTCGCAGAACGGCTTGCACTTCCTTTATAGAAACATGGAGTTGAGTGAACTACTATTCAAGACCTTAGTCCAGCCGTATGGTCAACAGAACACCGACGAGTTCCTCTTTCCCCATGATTTAAGTAACTACACAGACCTACAAGTTCTCGGTTTAGAACTGGCGTACAGACTTAAAGCGGTACATTATTTGGAGTCCATCTGCGACCTGCAAGCGGGCAAGGTGGACGAGAACGAGTTGATAGATAGACTCCAAGCTTTGTACTGCCTGAGTTTCGGTAGCATCGGCAGAACCGCTGTACCGGACGTCATCGCTATGGACGATAAGGCAGAATGCCTAATGGAAGTGTTCGAAAAAGAATTGAGATCTAAAAATAAAAGTGAATCGCCGTCGAAGCAGAAGTCCCCTGCGAAGGGATACGCTATAGAATTGATAGTGTCGGCGGTACGGTACGCGGCCACAGTACCATTTTTGAAAAGGTACGGTAACCGGCTTATTAACGTCGCAAAAGAACACGACAGGTTCGAGCCGAGCGTCTCGAGTGTTCTTCAAGAAGCCATCCCTTACTTAAAACCTGTCGAGAAGACCAGTCTCTTATCGGGGGAGGACATGGGCGAATGTGTGGAGATACTCAAAGCTACACTAGAGCAAGCGCCGGACTTGCCCGGAGAGCTGATGACTTGCCTGAGGATCTTGCGCCATTTCTGCATTTCAGACTATGAATCAAACGTATCCATCGCCAGCGAATCAGCTACCGACGAATACATCGAATTAAAATACAAATACAACGTGCTTCAGCTATTTTCTCTAGACGGAGTGGCGCATCTGGCGGGCATTTTGGATCGCTTGTCGGTGCACTTCGACCAACCGGCCATGCATACGGCGTTCTTCGCCTCCGTAAAGGGACTACAGTTGGCTCAGATTTTGCAACCTTGTCTGAGGCTGCTGGATGAGATGCTGGCGAGAGTGGTAAGATGCCGGGGCTCGCGGTTCCGCGATCTAACAGCAGCCCCCGTGCTGCTCAAAACATATGGTATTGCTAAAGCGTATCCCGTTGGATCAGTTGGGTATAGGACAGCAACTAAGGCAGCGGAAGCAGCTGTGAAGGCATTGCTAGCTTACGCACAACCGATCGCTGACCATGCTACAGACGGCGACTCCATCCGCCGCGGCGCGTGGACTTCCCTGTGCTCCGAAGTAATCTCATATATAACAACGGCACCCTACACTTTCGTCCCCGGTCTTCTGGTCTTCTCCGAGCTCCTGCCTCTACCTTTACCGATGCAGACGAAAACGCCTCCAACTGAAAGGGAGCTAGCTGACGCGTCTAACGAAAGAAGGTTATGGTCGGCACATCTTCACGCGCTATCCAACGACCTGACTGACATGATCCAGATTATTTGCATGTCGACTTATAGGCCAGTCGTCCACATGTTGCGGAGAGTGTGTGTACAGATAGCCGATTTAGCGCCTAATACGGCAGCGACTGTAGCGAGGGCGGCCGTCGGAGCGGTGACAAGAGAGTTGAAACAAGGGGAACCTGCGACTGCTAGTTCAGCTCGCGTGATGGGGTTCCTTGCTTGCTTGGTGTCGCATGCACCGGTCAAATGCGCTGTGCTCCACGCAATGAACAGCGGGGGACCTAAATCGACGGACGTTCAGACAGCCTTATGTGGCGTGTTAAGCTTGGCTAACGCGTCGAACGAGCACGCGGCCGCCCAAGAGTTCGCCGCTCACGCTCTAGCAGCCTTCTGTGACGCAGAAGTCACCTTAACCCCCCTACATGCTCCTACAGACGTTTTACTCGCTAACTCTTTACCCGGAAAAGAAACGTTAGCAGCGTTTTTAGAAGCGTCAGCGAATTGCTTAGAATCTGCGACTAAAACGTGCGCGGTAGCTTCAGCTATATTACGAGCGTATTTTGTACTGACTGAACACCAGTACGGGTTTTTACAGTTCAAGAAATTCGTCACGAAAAAGCGAGAGGCTTTGGGCAAGTTTTTCAAGTGGGTGCTGGAAGGTCCCGGGGAGGATAAGGCGGAGTGCATGAGTCTGTATCTGGATCTGATCCGGATCCTGAGGGTCGAAGAAGGGGAGGGGCCAGTGGGGCGGAAAACCGTGCTAACTGAGGAAGAGGTGGCCGATATGGTCGGGTACACGGCCGGCGATGAACATCCTGCTTTGACACTGGAGCAGATACTGAAGGTATGTACTACTGCTAGACTATTTAAGTATGTATCCACTTGGGCCCAGTGTTGATTATGGGAACTTTTCACACCCACTTCACTGGTTTCATGCAACGATACACATTAGTCTTTTGCACTATGACAATCAAATTAGAATCGTGTAATTTTTGATATAATTTATAATTAGTTCAGTGAACGATTGACCACCTTGAATATAGCACCTCGCGTTCGCATTCGCGTTCTCCTCGTCAATCGTCCTGTAGCATATTGACATTGACACTTTATTGCATCTTTATCCAGCCTTTCTGTCATCCTCCACCCCAAAGGCTTAAATCTCGGCACCCTGCCCAAAACCTAGGGGATTTTAACATCAGACAGAGGTGGAAGGACGAGTGGAATGCACAAACTACTGGAACTGCCCTGCAAACTATTAAACCCACGGTTAAACTCTAGCACGCAAGCTCTGGCGCCGCTTAAGCAGACTGAGTACAGGACACGGACGCTGTCACTACTTCCGACACAAGTGGGGTTGGCGGGACTCGGCCCTCTGCGAATGCGGCGAGGAGGCTCAAACTATGGAGCACATTGTACAGCGCTGCCCTCTACACTCATTCTCGGGCTCCCCTGGAGATCTGTACAATCTGACACCTGACACAATCTCGTGGCTTGGGACCCTGAATGTGGATTTATAGCTAGTTTGTTTCTTTCTTTGGTTTAATTGTTTAATGTTTTACGCCATACGATTAAATAAATTGCATCTTTATACAAGGAGCGTTCAGCGGACGACGACGCCGTCGCCAACGCGGCCTTCCTCGCCGCCTGTCTCAAGCTGAAGCCTCCCGAAGACCCGCCGGAGACCCTGGAGCCCGTGCTGCCGGCGCCAGAGACGCTGGTCGCCCAGTTCACCGCCAGGACCATATATGCTATTGGAGAGGCCAGCGACGAACGGCTTACTTCCAGCTATTGGCTGAATTTGCCAGCCGTTGGCGGGGAGGACGATGTTAATGATACTGAATTGGTGAGTAACAGTTTTTCTACTTGAAATTTCGTATCTATGCTCGATCTAGACGACATAAAATGGTTTTTACGTTTACGTGCATAAAGTAGGGTCTTGGTCACACAAAAAATAGTTTTTTTTTAATAATTCGTAACTACTCAATAAAGCTATGTAAATTTTTCGTGCATTGCTATAATAATATATACTATAGCAATACAATCATGAAAAATAAAGGTACGTATTTACTTAGTAAGTAAACAATTGTTTCCATTGCTGCTATTTAATTTCCTCACAATATTAGTGTAAAACTCAAGCGTTAAACCCATTTTCCCCTCGACGGCTCTATCCAGGCTGAACGTCTGGGGTAAAATGGCTCGTTTTATGCTCCTGATTTACAATGTACTACGTTTTATTTCTACTATATTTGATAGCTAGTGGTGGACTGTATGGGAAGACTAGATGAATAAAGATGGAAACACGGGTTAAATAATAGTTATTTAATAAGGATAAAGCACAATTTCAGTATTGAGACCGACAGATTGGAGCAATAAAACACAACTGACATTAAACGTAAAACAGGCATATTAAAAAAGCAAGTGACAAATAAACTATAAAAAAAGGTCCCAGAGCAGCCAGTCGCCAACAATATTTGAATATTACTTCTCATGCTCATAAAATGTTACTTTAATTTCTGCATATTGGGACTAAAGCTCCTTTTTATTCTCTAGGGATTCGTTTTTTTTTTATTTACGTTGGAAACCCCTCAACAGCCAACACGGTGTTTGTGAATGGCGGATTTTTAGGGCGTGGAAATAACCTCAAACTGACAACTGTGCAAAAATATTTTAAAAAAATACACGATTTAATTTCGTGGAACAATTAATGATCACGAATATGAATTTATTCAATTATATTAAGGATTAATTCATTTTAAGCATAGTCCAATTAGTTTTAAAATAGTTTTCAATTTTAAAACTGTTGTCTAAACATGTAAGCTTGGCTAAATTATGTAAGCGTCACTTTATAAACAATAAAAAAAATGAAAAAACCGCACTCTGCTCGGGTTGCTAAAAATCTTGTGTCATTATGGTTTGTTTTAGTCCCTTGTTGAACAATCTACTATTATTTACTGTCACGTTTGTGGTTTCAGGTGCTGTGCGACATAATGGAAGTGGCCCGGCTGGTGGGCGCGGGCGCGGACGCGGTGGCGGGCGCCGTGCGGCGGCTGGCCGGCACGCGCGCCGCGCCCCGCCAGAGGACCCGAGACCCGCCGGTACACACATTACACTACACACCTTTACCCCTTTACAGGGCAAGAGCCAAAATCGGGCGCTCTTGCGACCATAAGGCGGCCCCTTGACCTACAAAAACATTGTACAATACGTACAATACAGATTTAAAGGCGCTCTGAATCCAAACGATCAATTATATTGCACAATAATACGAATTGCACAATTTTTTCGTGTTCAAAATATTGCGCAATCTTACACGAAGCAATGGAAAAATATAGTGCAAAAAAAATGTAAACTCGCTCAAACTTTCGTTCAATCAATAATATTGCACAATTCGCAATATAATTGATCGTCTACAGGCCACCTAGACGTTGTCAATATGATCTTAATCCATAAGATTAAAAATTAATAGTGTTCACATACCTACTGTTAAAATGTATTCAAAGCCTTAAAAACTTAGTGGATAGATTGTGAAAAAGATTGGCGCTAAAGAAAGTTGGTTTATAAAGGGTTATTCCAAAGCTACAGAACTCGTTACATCTCCGAAAGCCCGATATATCCTTACTACGGATGCCCCATATTTTATATCGCATTACAGATTTGGCATACTGGCATAATAATAAAAAAGCATAACACTTATTTAGCATAATAATGGATCCGAACTATGGCTAACACTATTATGTATAATTTTTAACTGACTGCATCGCCGTGTAAAAAATGTCCCAAACAGTAACGTCAATTTTGTTACATTTTTTTTTCATCCACTTGGTATGGGCGCGGGCGTCACATAACAGACTCATAAAAGTATGAAAAAATTAAATACATTTTGAAAGAAAAGGTACTTTTTTTTTTAAACGCTCGCGCTCGAATGGTCGGTTGTTATTGAAGTTGTGTGTTCCAGTGGCGCTCCGCAGCGTGCGGGCGGAGGCGGGGGGCGGCGGCGGGGGAGGGGCCGGTGGCGGGGGCGGGGGCGCGGACGCGTTCCGGTCGCGGCCGCCCAACACGTCGCGCCCGCCCTCGCTGCACGTCGACGACTTCACCGCGCTGCACCCGCCCTACGGAAAGCCGCAGCAACGGTAACTTAATACTAGATTATTCAACAAGGGGGGAAAAGAACCAATATCACACGAGATAAATTGGCACCCGAGCATAGCGACTTCGATGTTGTGTGTTATATTATGCATTAAAACAATTTTCACAGATAAGAAAAGTGTTCTGAAAAAAAAAACAGTATCTTTATGCTGGTTATAAGTTTATTTTTTTGAAGGCATTGTCGAAGGTTTGTGATGTGTGTTGATAAAACGATTGACTGTGTTCCAGCGGCATGAGACGCGGCGCCGGCGCCCCGGACCGCGGCCGCTTCGCGTCAGCCGCCCCCGTACATGCGCACTACCGACAACTGTGAGTTAACACGTGGGGTTTTCGCATGAAAACATGTCTGTTGTACAGTCAAGTGGAAAGTTACAAAAATATATATACACGACTTTATCCACTTGACATTAAGGTCGTGTATACATATTTTTGTAACTTTGGCCGTGTCGATATTTTTGCGTCGTACAGTCACCAGCACCAATATCTGACACAACAAGCGTGCATAAATATCTGATACGACTCTATTTCTAGGGCCGGAAGGACGTGTCAGATATATTTGCACGCTCCGCTGTGGCAGATATTAATGCTGGTGACTGTACACCTAGCGTGTAGACTTACCGTACCGTGTCTTGTGTCAAATCTTCTAAATCAAAGACTTTCCTCCGTTGGTCGATTTGATTTATAATTAGGAGATGTATATAGCAAAGATGACACAATTAAAGTACAGCGAACAAAAAGTACAGTCAGCAATATAAAGTTTTCTTTTTTTATAACTTATTTATGTTGATGTCAGGCGAGGGCGCGGCGCGTGGGAGCTGGGCGGCCAACACTTCGGCCACTTCCCGCCCGCCTCGCAGTACATGATGAGTAAGTAAATGGGATGAGTGTGTTATTGGTTCTTGTAAGATTTAAGTTGTACTGTTGTTTACAATATGTAATTGTACCTAACTAATAAATAAATAAATAAGTTACTGATACGTACGTAGTAGCGTTACCAGCATAAGTCTTTCTCTATGTCTATTTGTCAATAAAAAATTACAGCATTACAGTACAAAACAATGTGCTGTAAAATTCAAATTATACAAAAAAAAAACAAAATAACTACAAATAATAAAGTGTTGCCGTCTCGTTGACTATTATATTATTTCACGAGGATGAGAGGGACGGTACGATACAGCGATTTTCGAATTTTGTAGTAGCCCCCTCCCTCTTGTTTTTGGCTAAATCCTTGATTATATTTACTTCATTTTCGTTTTTAAATTTTATATGAGGTGTTTTATCCTCCTGAGGCCCACCTCATGACATCGAAATTTAAAACTTAGGGGCTGTTTCACCATCCATTGATTAGTGTTAACTGGCGGTTAGGTGTGATGCCATCTCTATTTGTTTTGTTCGAATAGACGGAGACGGCATCACATTTAACCGTCGGTTAACGCTAATCAATGGATGGTGAAACAGCCCCTTAATGTCTCATAGATAAAGTTGATTTTATTTTTTTGTAAATTTGAATGATACAGAGAAAATGACACTTTATTCCTTTTTCAAAAGATATAAGTTCTATTGCTAACAATATGGACTAGTATTATCACTTTGAACCCCAGGAGGTTATGACTATTTCTCAAAAAGTTGTCCATTTTCAGTTGTCTACTTATTAAAAAAAAAAATATCTTGACACTATTTCAACACAAAAAATAAGTAATATTGTGTTTAAATATACACAAAACCTTGTGGTAAAGGTGATAAAAAGTCAGATAATCTTTGTTGTTGGATCCAATAGGAAGATGTAGTATGGCAATTGGCCACTTTCAGTGTTTAGCAGTAACACAATAGTTTACTGCTACATAAACGCATATTGCTTGTATCAGCGACAATCATAGTGTATATAATCTAAGGTTGACTAGAACTCTCTTTCTATTATATTACAAAGATAAGATAGATTTTTTTCCTCACAAGATTTCGTGACGTTTTCTTGACGTCAAGAAATTTTGGATGTTTTATGCAGTCTATGTTTTATGATCTCGTCCTTAGTGTGCATAAATTCTTGACAAAACTGATTTCTTGTCAATTTCATGACGGGATAACTTTTTAGAAATACTCACATGGGAGATGGTGACGTGCAGTCGGCAAAGATCCATTATGGACGATTTGGAAGGGAGGAGCCAGATAGTGCTGCACTCTCACCGGTTAAATACCCTGCATGTCCACAATGAGGGTTATCGCGTATGAATTCGCCGCTAGAGGCGCTAGTGTAGCGTGAGGTCTCCGAAATGTCAAATCTCATGTGAGCTACGCGGGTTTATTTATAATTAGAATAATTTTGAGAATATTTTGCATTACCTGAAATTAATTATGGCAATTATGCGTTACGTGGCAATGAATGTCTGTGTTTTGAGACAGTTTTGTCTTTCGAAAACTTTTGTCCTCCCTTTTTTTCCGAACAATACGGGACTACGCAAGACTGTGGTTGCTCGATATTTTTATGGTACGGTTTTAAGATGTATTAAATATGATTTTAATCTAAACTTTGTTTTCACGCCCGTAATAACAGACTTTTAAAGCCACACTTAACTTTTCAACCGTCACAGCCGACAATTTTTTTTTTTCTGAAAATCGTTCCATATGCGCCACGAAATGCCGACATGGCCACTATGGCACTTTTTTTAGCTGTCGTGTTTTACCGACCGTGGCGGTCAAAGGGTTAAAAACCTCACGGAACAGTGGCGCCATCTAGTAAGACAAAAAACGATAGCCCTCATTCCCTGGAGCTTATTATGGGGGAAGTTTTTTTTTTATTCATCTGGATGACAAACGAGCAAGTGGGTCTCCTGATGGTAAAAGATCACCACCGCCTATAAACATCTGCAACACCAGGGGTATTGCAGACGCGTTGGCAACCTAGAGGCCTAAGATGGGATACCTCGCGTGCCAGTAATTTCACCGGCAAGTTTGAGGGTTTTTTATCTATTCACAGTTTTGCTTCAGCCATTTTCTGGAAAGCCGGGTGAGGAGCATTCTCCCGTTTATGTTATAGCATGTATAACCTAATCTAAACTGTAACTCTGTTGGTCCTTCGAAAATAAATAAATCCTGTTTTGTTGCAGGCGGCATGGGCTGGGGCGGCGCGCGCATGCAGCGCGGCCCGCGGCACCGCTCCTTCATGCGATAGACTCGGGGCCGGATTTAGGGGAGCGCATCCGGGGCTACAGCCCCGGGGCCTCCACAAGAGAGGGGCCCCCCCACAATAGAGACTCCGGAAATTTCAAATTCCGACGAGCAAACACTAGGTCACTCAACATTTTCAACGATTTTTTTTCGCTGTTTTAACTTGGGTATAGTAATTTGTACAAACATAATTATACTGTTCGTTTTATTTGGAAAATAATTTTGGGGGGCTCCACTCCTTTGTTGCTACAAGGCCTCTAGACCTCTAAATTCGGTCCTGGATAGACTTCATTCTCAAGAGTCTATCACACGACACAACACGACTAGCACTACCCTCGTTTTGTGCGCTCTGTCTAGTCCAGTGGTCGTCGCACTTGGATCAAGCAGCATTAGGCAAATTATTTCAACCGCCACATTTGTCTAGTATCATTTTTTAATTGGCTGCAGATTTTGTTGTCGTTTTCGATTATTTGTTCAAGTTCCTGCATTTCTACCACATACTTGTAACTAAAAGACTGTATCAGAATATTCGATTGGTTTTTTGGAATCTTTTTGTATTTTTTATTTCAATTCCAAATTTTTACTTTTACGGTCATCCCGTAAAACCTAAACTATACCGAACGAATACCGAGGACCTGGGTTCGATTCCCAGTGTTGGTCTTATTTTTCTGGTTTTTCTGTGCATCTATATTTCAGTTTGTATTATCAATTCAGAATATTCGGCCGTTTTTACAAGTGTCCAGAAAAATTAGGCGGTTGGAACTCACGAATAATCGCCTGTTGAAAGCCATTACCTACTAAAGTCGTTGCATATGTTGGTTACTGGATATAAAAAATATCGCTAGATGGCGTTACTATCGAGATCGTTTGACATTACAGTCTGGCCTAATTGCTAGTTAACTCTAATACCTGCCAGAAACGTTAATATGCGATTTCAAGCACGACTGAGTATCTGTACTTCGAATTCCAACTTTTAGTAAAGTAAGGTAAACGTACGAGTGTTCGTCACTGTCCTAATAGTTGTCATCTTTAATTTTATGTGATTAGCAATAGAACAGCAGGCTCTCATCTATTGAGCGTTAGCGTCTCGAGAACTCGGACTTTAACCTTAATACAATATTGTTATATTTGAGAAGGTAAAGGAAAAGAACTGCTCTTTTCCAAGATTTTTCTAAATGGAACATGGCGACACATGTGTTTGCTAAAAAATATAATTATTTATCGTATAGAAAATAAATAAATTTTTAAGCGTATTTGAAGTATTATTTAATAGTCTCTAGTTTTATAGATATACTAGCTTTTGCCCGCGGCTTCGCCTGCGTGGAATTCGGTTATCGCGCGCTGTTCCCTCGAAAACTGCATTTTTCCGGGATAAAAAGTAGCCTATGTTCTCTGGCCCATAAACTATATCTTGCCAAAAATCAAAGACGGACAAACATACAAACACACACACGCATTTATAATATTAGTAAGTATGGGTGGATGGCTGATGCGGGCATTCAACCCTGTTCGTTTTTTTTTATAAAACCAACCTTGTCCTGGCAATAACGAACACAGTGTACATAATGACGGCGATTCATTTTTATTTTGAGAGAGAGAGAGAGAGAGAAACATATACACACACACATATATATATATACATCCGTACATACGGTATCGGAGGGATCTGTGGTCGAAATGGGAGTGCCTCAAGGATCCATTCTTGCCCCATTCCTGTATCTTATTTATGTAAATGACCTTACTTATATGGTAAGCCAAAAGTCGGGTATAGTTATGTTTGCTGACGACACGTCTTTACTGTTCAAGGTTAGTAGAAAGATACCGACTTCATTGAGCCCAATGAAACCCTGTCCGTGATATCCGCATGGTTTGCTGCCAATAATTTGTTACTAAATCCTAAGAAAACTAAATGTATTAAATCTCGTTGATAAATTCATCTAGCTCGAATTCATTTCTAATATAAAGTTAAATGGTCAAACTATTGAATTTGTAAAATCAACAGTATTTTTAGGAATAACGCTCGATTCTAAACTACAGTGGGGACCTCACGTCACAGCAATCGCGGGTAGATTGAGCTCTGCTGCTTTGCAGTTTGGAAAATGCGGCAGCTAACCGATGTGGCGACGGCACGGTTGGTGTATTTTGCTTACTTTAATAGCATTATTTCGTACGGCCTTATTTTATGGGGATCTGCTGCAGACATTGAGTCAATTTTATCTTACAAAAGAGAGCAATTAGAGCAATTTATAATTTGAAGACGCGTGAATCTTTAAGATCTTTTTTAAGGAAAACAGATATCCTAACCCTGCCGTCGCTTTATGTTTTTGAAATAATCATGTATGTTAGGAAGAACATATGTGATTCCACTAACGTCGATAAGCCAAAGGCTACTAGAAACACAGGGAAGCTTAAAGTTCCATCTTACAGACTGGCTAAAACCAAAAAGTCTTTTCTGGGAAATTGCATACGTTTTTATAAATAAAATTCCAAAAAATATTACAAATGAAACGGATACAAAATTCAGATCTATTGTCAAGAAGACATTAATATCAAAGGCGTATTATAAAGTTAATGATTATATCATGGACAGGGATATTTGGAAATAATTCCGATCCGCATTAGCGATCCCTTCAAATAGCGAACCTACTGTGTTAAAAATAAAGTTGTGTTAAATACTTGTGATGTATACATATCATTTAATAATATTGTAAATCTGTTTTTTAAAAAAAATATATATACCTCGTTGAGTTTCTTGCCGGATTCTTCTCAACAGAGGTTTTTCCGAACCGGTGGTAGATTTTTTTTGACATTCATAAGTGCTTGTTATAGCCTAAATTGAATAAAGATATTTTGACTTTGACTTTGACTTTGACATATATTTTATTTATATAGAAGATAGAAAAAGTCATTTCTCTCAGTCAGATCCCTTTTTTTAGGCATAGTCACTATGTTTTGCACAAAGAATCGATCTTGCTTCGAAATTTCAATTCTCTCCTAGCACATCTTTGGTGGAAACAGTATAATTGGCGAGGATGTGCGATACGCGATTTTTTTGTTATTGTAATAAACGTTTGTCTTCCCGCGTGTCATCGCGCCGACCCGCCCGGTATCTTTGGTGGAAATGGGTCGGTGGGGTGCTAAAGCACCTTAAATTGGCGGGAAAGAAAAGGGTTACAGCGGTGAGGTAGGAATTAAATAAAATACCAAAAGTTCTTATTAAACTATAATTATTTCCTCATGCGCTTCCACGGGAAAGAAAAACGATATAAGAAAATTTAGAAACAAATCAACTTTATTATCAAGATGAAAAAGATCAAATCATATATTATATAAGCTTAATAAACAGATATGTCACAGCGCAACGCGCGGAACTGAACCTGGGACTGCGGGCAGTCTGGCGTCATTAGCGCGCGGCCGCCGCTCGCGATGCACTACTGTCTAATTACTATGACTATGACATAGTTTGATATAATAATTCTTAAGTCGCTACTAACAGTTAACTGACGTCGATTAGACACTGTAGCAACAATTAAGGCGGGATCAAGACAACTGGAGCCCTATAGCAACTATAGGTACTGCCACGAGAGTTGAAGAGAACGAACACACACAGCTACAAAAAGAAATGATTGCACAAAAGTTGAATGAAAGAAATTAATGAGTAAATGTCATAATCCTGCTGTCATTACACGACATGTTCTGTGCATGACTTTAACTCTGGTGGCACGAATTATATCTACCTTAAAATTTTCAACTTCTTTTGTTTTTGGAAACCGGTCGCTTTAGGTTAGCAACCACTACTGCCAATGGCTCCTGGCAGCAGTAAAATATAAGTTGCGTTTGAACAATTTTTTTAAGCAGTCTCATTCCAATTTTACCCAAATCTAGGCAACTTTGTATAAATAACAGCTGTTATAGGGCTCGAGATTTACTTGATCCTAATGCCTAAGAACGAAAGTCGTGATTTGACCGCACAACTAATCGTACCTTATAACCATGCATTAAGGTTATCAACTGTTCACAAAACACATAATCCTTCACTGTAAAGGTAGATAATATAAAATTATGTAGATATGCTATATAGTGCTAACAAGACCTAGCTAGACAACTCTCAAGGAACTCTAGTAGCGACAGTAGATTACAATCTGGCTTTCAAAGGTAATAGTCAATATAAAACATCACGTTATCTCCCCCCCTACATAAGTCCCACTTTTGGGCACAGGCTCTCAAAGTGGAACTTGGGGATAGCTTGGGAATTTCACACAAAATCATCAAATTACAGTCAAATTATAGTCATTAATTCATTTCTGATCACTGGTCTGACTTTCGCCGTTTACAAAGCCCAGTGTAAACGTGATTTAGTGATTAATTTCATACATAATTACTTAAAATAATTTAACATAATCAAAACACAGTGATACAAAACAACTAAAACATGTCGTCAAAGTCATTATAGATTCATAATCTGTACTTTCCATAATAAAATGGCAATATTTAAACAATTAGATTAAAAAGTAAATAACATTTAAATAAAGCCCGCGCCAGAAAGTCTAGCAGTGACCGTTAATGCGCTGAAGTAAGGTAAGGTATCGCGGGGGACTGAGAGACGCGCGGGGCTGGCAAGCGAACGCGACTGTCATACGCGCAGAAATAAACTTTCAGCTCTCCTACGTACCGCGCTTACTTTTCGAAGAAACAAAACTCGATTTAATGTTAAGCTAAGCTTAATAGGGTGAAACTGTATGGAACTGACAATCACAACTCTTTAAATACCTGTTGTTTTATGTGACAAATATTTAGTGATGCCGTCTCTGTTTAATAGAACAAAATAAACCAGGACGGCATCATAGATTCTGTCACATAAACACAGACAGTAACAGTGATGAAAGAGAGGTAAATTTACTTTTTCCCAGCAAGTGGCCGTTAGTCATTTTCATTACACATAATATTCAACAAAATGCTAAGTAATCATCAGTTTCTACATCAGAATAAAAACAATAAGGCTGTTTGTTACATTGAACTGTATGTAAGTGCGTCACTACATGTAAAAAAGCTCGTACCTCCAAAACTCAAAATCGATAATTTTTCTGAGTAAACTTTATGAACATTATTTCAAAATATTATATTTTAAAATTAAATTTAATTATTCGTTTATTAGAAAATTTTCAATTTTGTAACTTTCAAAATTCAATATTGTTGACTTATTGATTTGAGATACGAGACTTTTTAAAACCTTTTATATTTGAAGCCTGTAACAAGGCTTATCAAGCCAATACAATATAATTATATTGAACCATAGGATGGTAAAACAGTCATGAGACTCAAGGTAAATTAAACCATCCCTTTTGTAGTTTAGACGCAGTGCACCGCGAGCCAACCGTCTCGTATTAATTATACATAATACAAAATAAAAACAATTATATCACTCAATTCTTAATGCCTCCAACTAAACGAGTAACGTTGTAAAATTTACATTTTCTTTACAATTAATACTCCACCGAGAATCCCATTACTAGAATCGTCTTTGTTTTTTTATTATTTTTTTGTTTTTAATCATTAAATGGTAAATCATCTCACTAGCATATATTTACAAGGCGTTAGCCGCAGTCTATTCATTGTATAAAAGTATCACTGGCGACATGGCACGGGGGGCCGGGCGGCGCCGGGCGCAGCGCCTAGTCGCCCGGGTGCTCCGGGCACGATCTGTTCACTTCGAACCATTGGTCTATACATCTGGAATGAGACAAAATATACCGTTAAATAGTTTGCTACTGTTGCTACTAGTATGGATTACCTAAAAAATTGAAAACCCTCGACATTGTCATTTCAAAATTCAAAATCTCAAAAACGGCTGAACAGATTTAAATGAAACAGCTATGTATATAAATAACCTAATCATAGCGAAGACTCTCTTTCACATAAAAAAAAAACTAATCGAAATAGGTCCATCCGTTTGAGAGCTACGA
This sequence comes from Choristoneura fumiferana, assembly GCF_025370935.1. Classification (NCBI taxonomy): domain Eukaryota; kingdom Metazoa; phylum Arthropoda; class Insecta; order Lepidoptera; family Tortricidae; genus Choristoneura; species Choristoneura fumiferana. The sequence goes on from NC_133479.1 coordinate 929,851, forward strand.
TGCCACATACAGACAGACACCCCTCTTTTAGCGTCGGGGGTTGAAAACCCTCCCCGCACCGCCGTTGCTGTACTATACCGTACTTTCGAAATTTACTTTTTGGCTTAAACTTAACCCAAGTCTAGGGTGCTTGCTTTTAAATGGCATTCCCAAACACTTGTGCGGCACGGAACCCCCAACAAAAGGCAGCCATTATTCGCGACCCACAAAGGCCTGTAGCCCTGATAGCCTAAATAGGTCGAGGGGTACTCTAGCCTTTGTGACTGGTACCTAGATGCTTATCGAGATGCACTAAGTTTTACGTATAGTTGCAGTTTTCTTTGCTAATTGTGATACCTACATACTGTGATATAACCTAACCAATTGAAAAACCCCTTGACATTGTAACTTCAAAGTTTTATATCTCAAAAACTGCTAAAATGCTTTTAATGAAACATAGCTAGGAACCATCGCAAGAAAACTCGTTTTCACGTAAAAAAAATACGTGAAAGCGAGTTTTCTTGCGGTGACACTGCCAAGTTAAAGGTTAGGTTATTTTTATATATGTTAGAGAGTAGTCTGAAATAACGGATACGTATTTTTTTTAGCTGCCCAAACTCAACCTATTCGGAGAAATCGACCTCCAAAGTACTAAAAGTGAGCAAACCCTCTAACTTCTGTAGAAACTGCAGAAAGCAAATTGCTAGTTACTCGTAATTACTGGATTGATTAAATGTTGGAGAACATAAAAAAATAATGGACCAGTGTTTTGTTATTAGGTACGGCTCCAACTCAAATTTTACAAAAAAAAATGTGTGAGGCGATCCGAAGTCTGTAACTTTGAAGGGTGTTTTTTTTTTCAACTCGACTCTTACGATTCTGTCGTTCGTTACTACCGTTATGTAATGTATGAGAGGCAGGTGTACGCTCACCCTTTGTGGTAGATGCAGAGGCAGGGCAGCCGCGCGATGGTGTCGCCGGCGCTGAGCTCCTCCAGGCAGATCACACACTCGCCCTTCGAATCGCTCAGCACGTCCTCTGGAATCACATACATATAATCACATTAAAAAAAACCTTTTCACTTCTCATGCTCGTATTAAAGTTCGTGTTTATGCTGGATCTAGGTGACATAAAATGACTTTTTATGCTCTAGTCTAGTGCATAAAATTAAATCTTCGTCAGATCAAGGTAATCAGGTGTCAACAGCCACACAAAAAAACACATTCGTCTTATATCTCTGGTGTAGCGTCGTTATATATTAATTTTCATACTAACCGTTATATGAAAGGCGAGGCCTGGTGAGGCACATGACGAGGTGGCATTCTATGTCGTCGGGCAGCACGAATTTGCTGCACACCGGGCACTTGATGCCTGTAACAAACAAACAAACAAATTAAGTTTTCGAATGCGTATTTGATAATAGATATTTAGAGAACCGATAAACATGTGTGAGGAAGAGATTTGACCTGAGACGAAAGAAATGCTTGAACCTGTTGAAATACCGTGTTTTACTGGATTTCCGGTAAATTCCAGAGGCGACTTTTGTTACGGACTTTAAAAAAAAACGTCATAAATTAAAAACCCTTACACTGTTTCACTTTAACGGCAATCAAAAATAACAAGGTGTAGACTGAGTAAACTTTAAATATCTAACGAAATTTAATACCAAGAATAAAATACGACTCCGTAAAAAAATACACTGCATTTGATATTCGTGATTTCAAAATGTCTACAGTTTTGCTACATTTCTCCACGTTTCACGTTATTTGAAGGCCAATACCATTTTATAGAAACGCAAATATGCACTGTACGTGAGAAATTGCAGATTCTGTTCAAGGACTAAAATTTTACACGCGAAATGTGAAATAGATGTAACATAACGGTAACATTCGTGACGTTTGACAAAACAAATAACCGCGTTTCGCACGTTATTAGCATTTGTGGCACTTACAACAATTTCACGGGAAATGTATCAATATCTAGTTAGGATGTTGTCGTTTCTTTGTACTTAAATGAGTCAGTAAGATTATGAACGAAAATTAAACCAGAACATTATGCTCGATTAATTATTTTATAGGTAACATATATACCTTATATTTAGGGGCTGTTTAGCGTACCATAGTTTCGATTTAGCTGCTTCGATTTATTATTCCTAGCGTACCATAGTTTAGTGTACCATCCATTGATTAGTGTTAACCGACGGTTAAATGTGATGCTGTCTCCGTCTATTCGAACAAAACAAATAGAGACGGCATTACACCTAACCGCCAGTTAACACTAATCAATGGATGGTGAAACAGCCCCTTAACAAAGTTACTTAATTACACACGTTAACTTCTGTGATTGTATGTAAAATCTAAAGTAGGTATTCATAATGATTTAGTCTCATCCGGAGAGACAGAAATCCAGTTATGCAAAATAATTCGTTTTTATTCCACATACAAAACGTTTATGCTTGACGTGACCACGCTCGCAGCATGGTATTTCGACGAGGTAAATCACCCTGCCCTTTGCTTGACGCAGGCTTGCCATGTAAGCCATTGAATGACAAATGCAAGACACGTTTGTCGCATATGGTTTGAATAAAAAAACAAGTTCTAATGATGATCATTACATTATTTATTTTATACTGTTATTAGCTGTCGCTTTCATGATCAAACAACTAAATGATCATATCGACTCATCGACACTTCTTGCGAAGGTTAAATTGCAGACGGTTCGTCGTATCCCCTCTCGTTACTTCTCCACTTGGGACACAGGTGGGCTTGCGTTGATTAAGTTGGTACGCTGCGTGGAGTGGCGGCAAAAAAAATTTGATTCGCAACACATTTTGCACCTAAAATAATGTCTGTCACAAATACGTAACAGGTATTTCAGATAGGGCAGCCATTTTCCTCCTACTTTTCCTTACCCCCCTGCTTTTTGCGTTCCAGACCAACCAACCATTTTATAGGCAGTGGACTGAACACTGAGCAATCTGACCATTTCGATACAAAAACGACCGGCGCGGCAGGCGGTCTAGCCGCCGAGTCGAGACGTGACTAGACTACTGAATTGTTTTTGTCGGGCCAACATTAATATACCTTGGACTATAAATTCTACTGATTACCGTTCGTGTAATAAGATTTGACGCGTTTCGATGGATGGGACAGATATTTTCGCACCAACACCGACAGAACTTGCCTACTTCTTATCTGGATTAAAATTTTGGATTGCGATTATGATGCTTTTCATTGGTTAGTAAGAATTGAAGATATCGTATAAACATTAGGGTGGAGTGGGACAAACGGTCCAGTTAGGTAGGTCCAACTTCGAGAAAGCTTACACTACAAATAAACAAAGCAAACTTGTGCGCGGTAAATTTTAAATTTTAAAGTAGATTAAGAGGTAAGTAACTTCAAAAGCCATAAGTCTGAAGACAAAAGTTATTAAAAATGCTTGCTTGTTTGAAATTAAAGTCGATAATTACTTTTTTAAACACAAAGTCAAAATACCGAAAAACCGGCTTTGTAGATATTTAATACCGGTATTAAAAAAGGGGGAAAAAAATCCGGTATCCCGGTTTTTCGGTAATACCGAATACCGGTATCCATGCCCTAGGGTGGACTGAAATAATGAGAAGGCTCAAGTTACTTCGGTTGAATTTTTTATTACACATTTATGAAAGTGATTTGGATATTTCTGTGGGATATTTTTCGTTTTGATTATTCATTACCAACTCATCCTTAACGAAGTTTTTTTGAGTTTCTTATTGAAGTGGATATTATTTATTCATACATGCATTGTGACAGCAAATCTGAGGTGTTTTAAAAAAAATAACGTATTAGCAAAATTTACTTGTAGCTTTTTGCTATTCCATGCTCAATACCCCTGCTTATAAGAAAAAAACATAAAGGGAGAGATTGATGTGTCAGTGGAATATAAAACACGTATGAGTAAAGAATACATAGCATCCGTAATGATTTCACATCGCATAAGAGTTCTATTACACGACGACTTTTTGTCGCAAAGTCGCAAAAAAGACTCACCTTCGCTTGACTCATACTTAGTAGTCGATAGGATAACAATTGCATTAATAAGAAGAATTCACTATGGAACCAGTTTTATTTAATTCACCTTTGGTTTTGATTATTCTCGAAACACATGTAAAACAAACGACACAGATGTAATGACTTAATTTCCGAAACATTTTTAAGCGACATCCTTGCCTATGCCAATGAAATCACGCAACAAAGCGCAATATTAGAAACAATCGCAAAATCGTTGTGTGCTAAGGGTCTTATACAAAAGTATACCTCGCAACAGCAATGTCACAGAGGCTTTGTCACGACAGAAGATTCAATTCCGCTTCGCATAAAAATCTAATAATTAGAACCGAATTTCCACACGAATGGGTTCCTTAATTGATCGGAGTCTTTGTTCCTCGCAGAGAGACGATACAGCGAGGCACTCGGTAGGGAGCAGGTGAAGGGAGCCAAACGGAACATTGTTAATGATTTTGTTGCAGTTGTTATAAGGACTGCTGACGTAAACTGTATTGTATGTCAATTAAGAACTTTTGTAATTGAACTGCATTCATATAAAGACTGTTAACGAATCATTACTTTGCATAGGTGACCGGATAACTTAGTGCGATAGAGGACTTGACAACGAAGCTTAAAATCACCAGTCGAGGCAGATATTTGTTTAAAAAAAATGTTTTGCTTCCGAGTCTTGAATGTTTAATGTGTATTTAGGTATGTATTTATGTATCTACATAAGTGTTTTTATGTGTTGTGAAGCTTTGCAGTTTGGCAATTGTCCCATGATATCTTTTATTTACATAAAACACACGCAGATTATAAAGTTAATTCCTTGCAATGACCGTTACATAAACTTTCCATTTCAAACAAGCGTGTCTAACAACTACATATGTAACAACATCAAATTGATACAGGTATGATTATCATACATATTTCCTTTTTTAATATTATGTATATCCTGTACATCAGGCAGCTTTCAATCAGGCATGAATTATTAATGGAGCCATCGGCCGAACACACATGAGAGCATTCGTATTAATATCTTAAAAGCAAAATGAAATAGCTTCGTGAAATCTTGTAAGGCCCGAAATACCAAAGTAATAATTGTTAGTGAAAACACTTATCGCAGTAAGTAATACATTAAAACAAATATTTTGTAACGTACTACAGGATAGATACGGCCCAACAGACCATCCCGACCGTTGTCTACTCGGAGCATAACCGTAAAATTCTGCACTATCTGTTCTTGGATAGAAATGTGGCCACAGTTCAACCGGGGTAATGAAATGCCGGAGGGTTGCCTCGCAAAATCTAGCGGCAAATATATATTTCATAATCATCTATGGAAAAAGAAATTATAAAAAAAATATATGGGGAACGAAGGGTTACGAAGCATTTAGTTGTAACCTACTAGACACTGGTAAAATTGTCCTTCAACGGACACAACCATTTTTTCTAAAAAAAACAACAGTTTGTTGCAGATACCACTAGAGGCGCTGTAAATTTTCCCATAGTACCTAATTGAGATGTTGGCTTATGACCTGGTTAAAGCCGCAGGTTCACAGTGGATGCAGGCTGCTTCCAACCGAAGCAACTGAAGGTGTATAAGAGAGGCCTATGCACCTGTGGAACCAGTGGACGTCCTAAGGTATACTATGATGATGATGGATTAAGACGTTAACGCGAACGCATTCACGTTTTTGTGGCCAAAACTTACACTAGAGGCGATGAATGAAAGTCCGATGGCCATTCCTTTAACCCCGACTATAATCAGGATAAATATTCCCCCAATTCTGCTGCACCTGAACTCCAATTTATACCTATTACGGAACCGTTTTAAAGGCTCTCTCCTAAATTTCGAACACAATTTTAAATTAACAGTTTCATGACAATTATAATTTGTATCGGAATAAATTAATCGAACGATTGTAAAGCTATCGGCCGAGAAGCCATTTTGAAATGTAAATTGAACGCCATTGGAAAACAATAAGTATTTCAACCATAAAGCCGATAAGGAGTTAAGGGAACAATGAGGTAACTTACTAAACGTGTAAAGTTTAATAATTTAGCGATGGAGCAGTAGTGGTTATTTTATGAACGACTTTGGCCGAGATGGAAATTGTTTTTCTTCTACAGTTGGTGCTGCGTGATGATTTTCCTTTTCCTCATCATATCAGGATTATCCACGTTCCACTGCGGAGCATAGGCCTCTTATCAGAATGAGACTGCTTGGCCTGCAGTTCCCAAGCGAGCCCAATGCAATTCATACGCATCAATAAATTGCAACGTAGATGTATGTAAGTTTAAGGTACACATAAAGCAGTAGGTGGTAGGACATTGTGCAAGGTCCGCCCGGATTGCTACCACCATCTTGCTCGCTAATCCTGCCGTGAAGCAGCAGTGCTTGCACTGTTGTGTTTCGGCGTGGAGAGTAAGACAGCCGGTGCTGCAGATGTTTATGGGCGGTGGTGCTCTCTCATCATCAGGAGATCATCAGGAGACCCACTTGCTCGTTTGCCATCCAATCGAATAAAAAAAAATAAGAGGGTCGGTACTGTCGGTTCGGCCGTATTCGTTGATCAACAAAGCCGACCCGAAACAATCATTGCTCTTGTTCGTCTTACTCGGACTCATCCAGCTTTTTCCCCGAACATTTCATTTTACCGCTCGGTTGTCCCGATTTATGCCGGTTCACTCCCATAGACACAACGTCTTCCTTCACCTCACCATAAAACTCGTGACAAAAAGTCAGTGCGAGTCCGGTTTTAAACCCACGATCCTCTACTTAAGAAGCCATTGCTTCAACCTCAGCCACCATTGCTTTTCGTTAAGTACCTAATTTTCTAGAAATGTACAATCTGTTTATGAAAAAAAAAAGCCTAGATTTCGTCTCAATTACGCACGCAAAAAATAAACAGAGATTATGTAAAGAATCATAATAATATTTAAGAACAGAGTTTCTTGAAATCATTGCATTAGGTACTAAATTGAGCAAAATGTTGTAGGATTCAAGCGTTATATTTTACACGCATCCGTGCCTTTTTCGTGCAAACGACGGCTAAAAAAACTAGCAGCTATTTTCTAGAAAACGATTACTTACGCGTTTTACTCGCCAGCCCAGACCCAACGGTGTGTTTATATAAAAACATTTTTAGTATCGTGTTTAGACGGTTCGTCGGAATACGTTTCATATAAGCTTGTGTAACATATTCGAATCGAAACTTTACGTAACACTACTAAAATAATACACTTAAACGAAACAGCGGAATTGAGTAGCGACGAGCCGACAGTCCCTAGCAAACAATGTTTGATAAACACTTGGAAATCTAGACGTAAATTGAGGAATACTGTAAGTACTCCTTATATTTGTACAGACGAACAAACCCTTACCTATATCTCCGCTTAGAAACGATTTGTCACAATATGTTTACGTTCAGAAAACCACAAAAAATAATTTACCTCTCACATCGATTTGTATTATTCCGATGGCATTTCAACCTGCTAGAATAAACCAAACTAGCACCAAACTGGAATAATGATCGTGCATCAGTCTTTCACGTCGGGAGATAACAGTGTACTGGCCAATAACAAGATCCATTCGCTTTCTCTTGAAGAGTAGCCACCATCAATCTTTTAGAATAGATAGGATCACTAGATTCCAGTGCCTGCTTCATTTTCCCGTTGCAATCCAACTGGTGATAGGACTAGAAGTTTCCATATTTTGAAGTACACTTGGGTGGCGCTCGCTAAATCATATGCTGCTTTATTTTCCTGTTGCAATCCAGCAGTCAAATAGGCGAAGGACTAGAAATCTTTCTAGATTTAAGTATTCAAGTTTTCCAGCCGCCAAATGCTTCTCCTGCTATCCTGTCTGGTGATCCTACCCTCGGCCAGAGCGTTCATAGACTGCAGCATGGCTTGCAAACAGTGTCGCGACGAACTGCAGGACTATCATATGCGGGAGGTCTACTGCGCCATGTGCCGCGAGTGCCGAGAGCGCAGGCGCGAGAGGAGAGCCATGCAGCAGGAGCTGAGGGACAGAGACTACGGCTGGGAGCCTCAGGAACAACAGGGTAAGATGGTGGAAATCTAACGAAGTAACTGATCCTCTTTTTTATAAACGCTGCATATGTGTTATTGTTTTCCTCCGTAATTTAAAAGTTGGTCATCATTATCACGGTAAAAATACAGTTTTCTTTTCGTTTTCTATCTGCCAGACAGTTTACAACTCTTTGGTCACAAGTCGTGGCAGTGACTAATTCCCTCGATAATTCCTTTCCCTCAAGTAGCGATTACGGAACCGTGGTGGCACTGGTGGCCTAGTGGTTTGACCTATGTCCTCTCAATCAAAGGATCGTGGGTTCAAATCCAAGCTCGCATCTCTTAAATTATTCGAAATTCATATACGAAATTACATTTGAAATTTAACACGAGCTTGACGTTTACGGTGAAGAAAGGCGTAAAGGAACCTGCACAAACCTGCGAAGCAATTCAATGCGTTTGTGTGCGTTCCCAATTCTGGCCCGCGTGGGAGTTACGGCCCAAGCCATCTCATTCTGAGAAATTGCCCAGCAGTGGGACGTATATATGCTGAGCTAATGATGATGCTGAAGTAGTGATTTAACCTGTTGTATCAACAGAGCCACCCCCAGGATGCCCGACGCCACCGGACTGCACCGATACGAGCTCCGAGATACTAAACGGCGACATAACCCCCACCGAGGCGACCACCTGCATGCCCGTCACCACCGCTCGGACGTGCCCCCCAATCATACCATGCAGGGACCGAAAGAAGATGACGGAAAAACATTCCCCAACAACGACGCCATCAACGACCCCCTTACCTCCTGTAACACCCGCGTACATGCCCTGTGTCCCTTGCATGTCAATGTGCCCGTGTCCCGCAAACCAGCAAGTGGTGGCGTCGCCTTTGGTAGCACCATCCACCATGCCACCGACGACAGCCCAGGATTTCTTCTACCTTTACATCGGCTTTCCGAAAGGTGCTCTTAATAAAACTGATGAGTGAACAACTGATATTTTTGCGAAAGGGGGGTCTTGCGTTCGTTTTTCAATAACATGAGCGAAAGACGAAATCTCCAATATATTGAAAGATATTTATTGTATACGCGGACGAATCTCATTGTCTACTGTAATATTGCAGCCTTGGTAATACTAATATTATAGGAGCCTGAAAATGAGCTAGACAAGGTGCCCTATTTCTACAGCAAACTAGGTATCGTAGGCTAAGACTGGCTGCCCTAATTCTGTTTTGTTTCATATTATGTCCGAATCTTGATTCGTTTGAAGATCAAAATATGAATATACATCATGTAGGTAGCCAGTCTTATCCTACAGTATACAACAATGAGTGGCGTCTTTGTTCTCATATTTCTGAGCATAATTCTACTTATGAATGCAACCCTAATAAAAATCCTACAGTGAACTTAAAACGTAGTTAACATTAACGAGGCAGCTTCATAAAAGTAGCATTATGATGTTTGTAATATGCACTTTCCTTAATTAGCCGATATGTCTACAGCAGTAACATTCCACACGGTACACCTGCAATTACCTAATGGACGAATTTTCCCGACACAGACCTATTACCTTGGGATTCAAGGCAGATATGACAGGTCACACATAACATACTATTACACGTAAGTCGTAACTGCCTTTTAAAGTTTATGGTCGCCAAATAAAACGTTATAACCTTGAATATAATATTGATCTTAATGGATGTTTTAGTTAGTTGACACATGGAAAAGATCATTTATTACCCGCGGAGAAGGCACATGCGTTTGGGGTAAGAGGTTATGTATTTGAAACATTCTGCTCAGAAACTATTAACTGTTTTCAGTGCAGTTTTTATATATTTTCTTGTTAGCCTATTAAAGGGGCCCACTGGTGGGCAAAGGCCTTCTCTTTTTTCCGCCACTCGTCCCTATCGAGAGCATGCTCCTACCACTGTAATATATTACTACCGGCCGCGCTGCCCTGAACCCTTCGCGGGCCTAGCTGAAAGAAGCTAAAGCGCCCGTGGTCACATTGTTAAATTCGACAAACAAAATAAGACCAGCGAGCTTTCAAGTAAGTACTTTATTATCGTCATTTCAACTGCAGCAATGTTTTTTGTTTAAGTTTTATATTCAGCATGCACGTGTGGCTCGTCGTAGTACAAACCCGGCCAAGTCCGAATTGGACGCACGCATTTTCGCCCGTATGGTTTCAAGCAGCGTTTCCACCAGAGATGTGCGAGGATGTGTTGCGAATAATGTTTTTCATGAACCAATAGGAACGCTTCATTTACCTCGCCTCGCTCCGCTCACCCACCAGAGCAGTGCCACAGTATAACAAGTTTTCCCTACAGTAGGCCGACGCCTTTGAAGTTGAGCGATACCGCAGCCTGTATAGGTATTTAGGCAAGTAAGGAAGGGTTGTCACGAATTTAAAATTTGGAAGGTAGATGTCTTTTACGAATCGGTACATAGTGGTTTCGCGAAATTATATAAAACAAAATGAATTAGGGGTGGCATACTTACTAGGCGCAAGAAGTATCAAAATTATACATTTTTTTAAATAAAAAACTTTTTTTTCTACAAAATATACTAGTCAACTAAGTGCATTTGCAATTAGGTACTGTGCTAGTGCATCCCGCTTACGTCACGTCTTTGTTGCATGAACTAGTATAGTATAACGGTGATTTATAGATTCCGTGAAGTTGGTTATTAGCGCCATAACGCATAATAATTAATCAATGATGTTCATTGTCAGGGATTGCTAAGCATGATAGGATGTATGTATGTAATAACTTTTCATTGAACAAAAACACATTAAATTAACAAATACTGTAAGGTCGGGTTACTTTGACCCATTGGCGGGTTACTCTGGCCCATATGAAAACCACATAAACACGTAAAATCAAAAGATAAAACGTTATCGATCAAATTAACACCAACCACGTGGCAAAGAGCCATATTCTCAAAGCAATAATAAAACCAGGACCGAGTTAAACCCAAGGGCCAAAGTTACCCTTCAGGGCCAAAATACCCTGAGCTTACGGTAACAAGAGAAACAGATGTAGGTATAAAAGTGAAGTTATCCCTTTAAGGGATATCTCTTCTATTGAGAAATAATGCGAGCCTCTAGAAATTTATAATAATAAAGCGCTGTTAAATTATACATGTATCAACCGCTTTTTCGTCAATATCTTTTCAACCAAAATTCCGTAGGTTTTTTTTTATTTTTTAGATAAATACACCGATAAACGGGCATGCGGGCATAATGTCATTGGTCAAATTCTGGTCGTTTCCGCTCTCCTCAACGGAATCACGTGTATACAAATAGAAACTAAAAATATCACGACACAATTGACACAAATACCTTGGGTTTAGTCAACGGATAAACGTATTAAACATTCAAAAACAAAATTCTAATTTTTCGCACAAATATCTGCCCCCGACTGGGGGATCCGCAAGCTTCGTAGTCAGGTTCTCTAAACACTCTAATCATAACCATCACCATCATATCAGCTGTAGGACGTCCACTGTTGGACATAGGGCTCCCTAATACTCTAAAAAACACAGACGATTTCAACCGGTGTGCCGCGATTGTCGCGAAGTGTACGCGAAATCATGAATAGACTTTAATAAGAAAATAGTACGAAAACAACTGACTGACTGTGCGATTAATAAGCCTCCGCTGTCCGTTATGTTATACATAACTATGGGTATACTGTACGGAACCCTCTACGCACCAATCTGACTCGCACGTGGGTATTTTTACCCGACTGCCCGAAGGAGGGTTATGTTTTTCGAGCACATGTATGTATGTATGTATGTATGTATGCATGTAAGTATGTTTGTATGTATGTATGCATGTAAGTATGTATGTATGTATGTGGGTATGTATGTCCATTTCTTTGGTCCACGCTGCAGCCTAAACGGCTGGACGGATTGTAACATATGAGGTATCATTGGATTCGTCATAACTGTCGGAGTGACTGTGAAGTCTCTAATTAAAAATAGAGATGTTAGTTGCGTTACCATATAGTATCCTTCTGGGCGGGCGCCGCAGCTGCGCCCCGTAGGCCGCCGCGTCGGGCTCCGCATCAGGCACACACGTCCCTATAATGATCCCCATCACATTCACGTCCGACACATGCCACAACACCACCACTGCGACAAAACGCCGTCAGAATATCAAAATCCACGCACTTCTCTTGATGTATAAGTTTTAAAAAATTGGCCTGATTGGTACACAGTGTATAAGTGCAGTACTTCACTTTCACGCTTTAATAGCTTGATAAATCAGTCGACAGACGTGAGGTCGCGCTGGCGGCTCCAGTGCGAGTGAACCGCGCTGGTCGGTTAGCCCGTTTGGCACGCCACCTGTGACGCGCAAATGCGTCACAGACGTATATGTAAATACTTACTCCGCTATTTATAGATAAATATGAATGCTAGTTGACCACTACGGAAATAGGTTTAGGACCTTGAGTGTAGCAAAATTAGCGAAGGAACAAAGGTTTTGTTGGTAACGTGAGCATTTTGTTGTTTTGTTTTACAAAGGAAAAAGTTTTCTTATTATTTTATAGAGAGTAAAGCAGTGCTAAAGAAACTTTTCTATATTTTTCTTTTTGATATTAACGTTTATCCTAAAAAATATTCAAAACCTGTGAAAGTTTACTCCCAAAGGATTTAGGTTTACTGGACGAAGATCGATTTTAAACTATTTTAAATGTCATAAAAAACAGGTTAATTAGAGAGAAAGAGAGAGTGAGAGAGTAGGCTATATTTACAGGAAGGTTTACTTTTACATTGATAACATAAGTGCATAGATAAATATGGATTACTTTTCGGGAAATACGACAATGACTCACTGCTGTTCGGTGGGACATTCCGAAGAGTAATTTTGCGTAAAAATACAGTTTATTGTTTTGTTGTGTATGTCTTTACGCTCTTATACTACTAGAGTTGTATCTGACAGGTGAAAAGGTCCCTATTCCATATAGGTATATGATATGTAACAAGTGACAGTGTCAATCCACAACAATACATTGCCGATTTGGGAACTTCGATGTTAAACTGGGCTTCACATTTAGAACTAATTGTCAGTGTTGCTTGTATGTAAGTTTGCAGCACCCTTACTAGTCGGGTAATCTACTTTTTCAGTTCGCAATAAGGTTCAAGAAAGCACGACAGAAATAAAAGGCTTTGCCTTGCAATATTTATGTGTAAAAAAAAAAACATTTTATATCATAAGCTTTTTCGCTGACGGTGCTTGAACTTTGCTTAAAAATCCGAGCTCTACACTCTCGAGTTTCAATTCTACTCGACCACAGAAAGTGGCTAAAAATTCGCTTGACATATTGCAGCAAACAAAGAAAGAATTATACGAAACGAAGTTAAATTAGCGATCGGAGTCATGGGCAAAAGTAAGTGTATAAAAACAAATCCAGCCCTGACAGCCACAACTACCAGCAGCGGGCGGTCAACCAAAACATAAATAGATTTTAGTAATTAGATTTGCGACGTGACGCGCTAGAGGCTAAACATATTGTGGTTGTGTTTTGTTGTCAACATAGTACCTAGGTTAGGTAGTAACTATAATAGCTACTGCCTGCAACTTTGTTTACAATTTACAAAGAATGCGTTTATCGATATACGATGGGTACTACGTAATTTCCGGCGGAAAAAAGTATCTTATATGTAAGTACTTAAATGTTAATCCAGGTTACCTATAATGAGGTTACAGTCAGCTTCATAACGTCGTTTTTTATTTCCGCTAACTTCGACAGATGACTTCCTTCATTGATAGAAACCACAAGGTAATTTAACTTTTTGGTAATATTGAAAAAAAAACCTTTTTTTATTCATACATACTTAACGAGTATCATTTTCGTGTCTTGCCACATAAGAGAAACCTATATAAAGACACCACACTTTTTTAACGTTCTTTTAATAAGTATGTGAGAATTAAAAACACTTTAGTTACGGACTTTAAAAAAAAACATACCTACTTAAATTAAAACTGTTACTTTTATAATATAATATTAGTAGGACAAGAATTAGGTACGTGTGAGGCACGATGTTTGAGAAGCTTCAAATCTACTTACAAAATGTGCATCAGAATAACATCGACATTTTATTAAATAAAGTCTAGAATAGAAACCCCAAGAGTGACGAAAAGCCAGATCGCGTGCGGCTAATCTACACATAATTACTGCCCTTGAACGATAAGGCATCTCAATGGCCCTTCGTGTCTTCTATCACCTTCACTCATTTGTTAAGGTAATAGGTGCGTGAAGGAGAGGGTACTTTCGAATTTGATGGAACCTCGATTACGGTTACTGGGCCCTTTTTGCCGGTTGCCGCTCAGTGTGCCTTTTAAATCGTGGTGCCTTAAAGGGCACACTGAAAACGACTCGACTTTCCCGACTAAACTGAATCCAGGTAACGACATACTTAGTTAATTGTGCTCGCCTTCCTGGTTAATTTTTATTTGTCTAACCTCTATCTTCTTAAAGCTCGAATAAAAACTGCTTTGAGGGAGACTTACGTTCAGCAATAGACGTTTTTCGGCTGACGATTTGTGCAAAATCTGTGTTACAGCATAAAAATAAGCAGCAGTAAAAAAGGCTGTTATAAATGTAGTGATGATTGACAACATAAACTAACATCAAAGAAATGAGAACGTTAGAATAGCATGACAATACACTACACCCGAAAGTATCAAATTACAACCAGAAATTACGCAAGTTGGATTAACACCGGTGACAAACGACGCGACAATTCACGCAAGAGAGCAAGCGAACTTGTGTCGCCCGATCTAATTGGTAACTCGCACACGCGACAAGTCAAAGCTAGTTTGAAAACAAGGAGTAGATGGTGAGCGTCGCGTCGATGTGGTAGAAGCACACTGACATCAGTGGTGCCGCCGAAACAAATTGCTTCCCATCCGGATTGCCTATTTTTTTTTTACAAGAAGTTCGTAATGACAAGCATGGCTAAGCTTGCGTACATTAAGTGCGCTGCTGCGAAGTGCCGCATCCGAAGACATTATCTAGCTTACGCACTCAGCGACACTATGCGACTGCTATAACTCACAAACTAACACTTATTGTAACCGCTTATAAACTTTTTATCTCACTAGTGGAGTTCGTATTCTTTCAAGCTTCATCTTCGTATACTATTCGGCGGTAACCGATCTAAATTTCATCTCACACTTCATTGGAAAGCAGTGGCTTGGAGTTTTTTTTTAAGGCAGATTTCAGAGACAGAAGCGTGAGTTAGATATGTCTTCAGTGTATATGTCGGCGGCCGATCGTAAAATCCGCCAAATCACGAAATTCCTAGGCGTATCGTGAAATGGCGCCATTTCATGAATTGGCTAAGGGTCATCCGTTAAACGATTTGCCTAGTGACGTTTACGCAGATCATGAAATTCCTAGGCACATCATGAAATGCCGCCATATCGGTTTTGGCACTTTGCCGGTCGCTGCCGCGGCACGCTCGCTTCGCTCGCTCGGCTCGTGCGTTGTAGTCACCATTCATACTAACCGCTCGTCGTACCAAATTTTTTTTCCAAAGAAAAGGCGCCATTCCATGATATGCCTAGGAATCTTGTGATCTGGCGGATTTTACGATCGGCCGCCGACATATACAACACAAGACAGACTAGACAAGGCAACGCACCAGCCCCCAGGCAGCAGTGGCAGTCACGCAATACTTTTACGAGCCTAAACTAATTCATTGATAAAGCCGATAGCCGGCCTTGACGCGGTATTATGTGCGACCGCTTTAGATTACCTCACTTGTGTTTTTGGCCACTTCCTAGAATTTGAATGAGGGTTTTCACAGAGGCGAAATATCGCTAGATGGCGTTAGCATCGAGAGTTCCGTTTGACGTTTGCTCGTGATTGGTTAAAAAACTAAATGAGCCAATCGCAAGCAAACGTCAAACGTCAAACGGACCTCACGACACTAACGCCATCTAGCGATATTTCGCCTCTGTGATAACCCTCATTAAGTAGATTCCTGGGTAAAAAAGGTCTATTCAGTTCGTCAATTAGATTATCATAAAGTATTGGACACAAAAACCTAACCTAACTTAACCAACAAAAAGTTGGAAGAACCCCGACTTTGTCACTTCAAACTTTCATATCGCAAAAACGGCTGA
This sequence comes from Choristoneura fumiferana, assembly GCF_025370935.1. NCBI lineage: Eukaryota > Metazoa > Arthropoda > Insecta > Lepidoptera > Tortricidae > Choristoneura > Choristoneura fumiferana. The sequence continues at coordinate 946,032 of NC_133479.1, forward strand.
ACCGATTTTGATAAATTATGTCTAAGAATCATCGCTAGAAAACCTGCTTTAAATTAAAAAAACCGCATTAAAATACGAGCCCCGTTTAAGAGCTACGGTGCCACAAACAGACACTCTTTTTGCGTCGGGGGTTAAAAAGTAAACTTACCCAATCTGGATAGTTGAAGACAGAACACCATTAAAATGCTATGCAACTTAATACGTACGGACGTGCTAATTCCCACGTCGCTGTTGGAAGGTAGAACATTCGAAATATAGAAAAGCTATTAACAGAAAAAATAAGCCGTAAACACGTTTCTTATTTTAGCGAAGAGTTCGCATATCTTTCACAGATAGAACATTCTGACATTGTAATAAAATACTTCAAAAATAACAACTTAGGGTGTCCCGAAGTCCCGCTCTTATTTTTTGTTTAATAAAAAAAAAGCTAAAAAGAATTTCAATTGCAATTTTTAAAGCAATTGTTAAAATAGATTTATTTTCAGTGTATGATAACCAGATGGTTCCAAAACAATCAGCGCCGTTCGCAAGACCGGCAGTTTTTGCTGATTTAGGACCATTGAGTGACATGCACGTACATTTTTCCATGTCGTCACAAATAAATGTTTCCTTTCTTTCAATTTTAAATGAGAGCTAATTTGCTATCACTAAAATCCTATTACACAAGTAGCCTGAATATTACTCCTACTATTAGATACTATCAGTAGTTGCCAGTTGCTAACTCTGTAACGAACTCCCACAACCGCTCTCAAGAGAACAAATAAGAAAGAAAAAAAAAGTTAGTCGTCAGAGCGAAACTTAGCGAAATCCGAGTAGGGTACATGCACAAGTCTCGGCGAGATTAATATCAAGCAATCGGGGTAAACGATGGCGGTCTCGCCTGACGAGGGATGGCGGAAACTACCGAACTGTCATTCGGCTCGCACTCTCGGGGGATGTTTTTGTTTGATTCATTCCTTTGTTTTTGGAGAGAATGGCGGGTCATCATTTACCTCGCAAGGGGGACCACGGCACCGATGAGAACTAGCCAATCGGAGAGTTATTACCAGTCGGAGTTGCTGGATGCGTGACTAAAGTAGCCGCAATAGTACTTTAGTACAATATTTCAGCAGATGGTTCATATCATCGTCTCAGCTTATATACTTCCCACTTTAGCGCACAGGCCTCGTCAAATTCAAAATATCTTTGTTCAATTTAGGCTATACCTAACAAGCACTTGGCTACGAATCTAAAAAAAACATCTACCACCGATTCGGATGAACCTCTGTTGATAAGAATCCGGCAAGAAACACGAGGTATATTCCCTATCAGAACCAGAGGGCTTGCGCCGTAATTCCCACAATTATTATATCATCTATTCAAAAGCTCCTCTCCTCGCTCGCACATTCAAGTTTTGCATAATATTGTCAAGTACCCCATTAAAAGCAAGCGTCACTAGGTATATCAAGACTTTCGTAGCTCTTGAACACACCATTATTCTGTTACCATGTAATTAATAATTTCAATTGTAAAGTAATTGTATGTACAGTAATTTGTCACGTAAAGTATCTCACGTTTTAATTTAACTAAAGAACTCATTCACGTGTCTTTGAATAGTTCAAAATTAAAAAAGATACGCCGTCACGTTCAGTGCTAGTAGTCAATGGCCGTGCTTTGTTTAGTTTTGAAATATAAATAATAATGAACACTCTTTACAATAATTAGCTGCCGACATTAATCTGTTGTGTGTAAAAATTACTGAATAAATAACTGTATTGTGAAAAAAAAACAATGGCGGCACAGGTTAAACCTTATGGCCTCTGAAGTATTGTATAATCAAAGCCAGTCTCGTGAGTTTTTCGAAATTCATTTGCGAAATTACATTCGACATTAACCACAAGCTTTGAGTTATCTCCCCACTACACCGTATCATGCCATAACCGTAATAGGAACGAGTCAGGAACGGAATGTCAAGCGCATACATGACACGCGACGGCGACGATTGGCTAAGAAACATGCCAGTGGGCATAGTCTCATGCTGTTCAATACAAAGAATATATGGGTAGAGACCTTTACGGTGAACCTGCGAAGCTTCAATGGTGCCAAACCGCACTGGGCCCGCGTGGGAATTGTTCAAGCACTCATTCGCATTCTTATAACGACGCCGCGCCGTGGTAATATATGGGTAGAGAAACCTTTACGGTGAACCTGCCGCATATCACGATGTGCCTGAGAAATAATGCAGATCGATTGCATTGTATTCCTAGCTCTATTCTAACTGGTGGCGCCAATGGAGCGAGCGTGCCGCGGCTGTGCCAGAACCGATAATGATAAGGAATTTCATATGCCTAGACGTCACTTCGCTAAACAGTTTTGAACGCGGATAGCCAATTCGCGGCACGATATGCCTAGGAATTTCGTGATCTGGCGGATTTTACGATCGGCCGCCGACATAGGCAAGCCCTATGAGTGACGTAGATGTAAGAGTATAAGTACCATTGTGCTTCAGCGAGCTTCTGTGTCACTATTTTCGCGAATATCGAACAAATGAAAAGCTCGCCGAGCTACAAGCAGACGAACTTTCTCGAACGTCTATCTGGCCCTTCAGTCCCTAAGACATAATGCCATCGACTTATTCACAGCCTCGCTTCGCTACTCCGATGAAACCCCTTTAGTTTGTCAAAGGGCTTATAAACAGGGTAGATATTTATTATGTTTACGAATTACAACAGGAAAGCTGACGTTAACGTTGTCGTGATGGATCAATACAAAGAAAAGTCAATATTTCATCATCATCATCATCATACAGTTCATCGTAAGCTGCAAATTGAAGAATCTTGCGCACATTCTTACACGAAGAAATTCAATGTTGTGTGCAAAGTTCCCAATCAGCACTAGCCCGCGTGGTAACTGCGACCCAATCCCTCTCATACTGAGAGAAGGCTTGTGGCCTGCAGCCGGACATTTGCAATGTGTTATTTTTGATTTCCATTAACTTTAAGGCAACATTAAACGATACGAATGAAGTTAATTTCTCCAGAACAATAGCAGCCTAACTCTTACTGTTTAAAAGATAATCAAAAATTAAGATAATTAATTTTACTCAGTAAAACAGTGCAAAAGTTCTTAATTCGTGTTTTTTTCTGAAATCCGTAACTAAAGTGTTTTTGATTCACAGATATTTGGCAAAGAAGATTAAAAAAGTGAGTGTTTTAAACAGTAAAAGTTTAGGTCACTAGTGTCTTGGAGAAATGAACTTCATTTGGCCTGTTGAATGTTGCTTTAAAGTTAACGGAAATCAATAGTAACACAATGCAAATGCGATACACGACAAAAGATAATTACAGAGGCAGGTACAGTTGAATCAATCGTGAAACTACGTTTCAAATTCTATAGTACACTCATCACGACATTTTAATTATTCTATTAAGCATACGCGTCAAACACATCGGTACAGTGTTAGAAAATGAACTGAAAATGATGGGACGAGGGTACAATTTGCTGGGAATTATATTTTAATCACAGGAGACTGTTGCTACGAAGTGCTACGGTGCTACGGCGTAGAGGTGCTACGGGCGGGAGGAACACCGTACAATTGACAACAAATTCTAATGAAAGTTTAAAGTATAAACTTTAGGGGATGTTTCACCATCCATTGATTAGTGTTAACTGGCGGTTAGGTGTGATGCCGTCTCTATTTGTTTTGTTCGAATAGACGGAGACGGCATCACATTTAACCGTCGGTTAACGCTAATCAGGGGATGGTGAAACAGCCCCTTAGATAATTGTATTAATTGAAAAAAATAATTATAAGATTCTACGAAAACGCAAAAGTTTATCGGTTGTGTCGGACGAACTTGCATCACGTCACACAGACAAAAATTTCGTAGAATTTCGTTTCGCAGAACTGTTTCATAGAATATTTGGTAACAATTTTATAACATCATTGCGACATATATATCGTTTATTTAAGACTTGCTCGTCAGGACAAAATATACTAAATTCATTTAGCGAAACCTATACTTTTCAACACGGTGCGTGGTATTTTCCGTATGTTACGTGAAGTATTGATTGACATACAAGTACAAGCGTGATGTATAGCTATAGACTAAGGTCACTAAGTACCTCGAATCGATAGCAGAACGATTAGAATTGTCATCGGCGACCATGCTACACGAGCACCACTTTCTCTGACATACTAGATGTAAGATAGACATGCTTCAACGTTTGTAGAATTTTGAATAAAAAAAATATTGTAACACATGAGAAACGTGATATTTTACGAGGTCAAGTTTTACTAATGAACTAAAAGAATTTCCTTGCTCACCCGCGACCTTACGATAGCTAAGCTTATGCAAAATATGCGTGTTCATGCAGTTCCTCCACCTCCACACTGTAAGAACACACACAAATCACACAAACCCATCTATCACCACCACCACACTACACTGACGCGTTTCGAACTCAACCAGAGCTCATCTTCAGAGTGACACAACCGTACACCATGCTACCAGTTGTTAGACAAGCAACAACAAGCAAGGAAATTCTTTTAGTTCATTGATATGGACCTCCGCAAAGTAACGCCTGATTCAATAAATTATTCAAGTTTTACTAATTATTTTAGGTTTGTGTGTATGTATCGGGCGTGTGTGTGCATTTGCTACTATTTCACGCAAAAACGGCTGGACGGATTTGGATGCAATTTGGCATTTAGATAGCTGGACTTCTGAAATAAAACGAAGGACTTTTGAAACAAATCCGAAATATTAACCGTTAAGTCTAGCTAGACTAGACGCATGGAAATTAATACCTCACTATTAGTGAGAAGAAAAAACAGTGGAAAGTGTTCCGATTCCGTAATACAATTTGTTGTACATGTTGAGTCTGTCCCGGGCGTAACCTTTGACTTTTGGAACATTCGCTAAGGTTTATCTTTTAGCATGGATGGAAACAACGCATGTTAACCGCGAAATAAATAATTTTACCTTTGGTATTCTACTAATGGCATCTACACATTACACCGTATCATAGCATGACCGTAATAGCATAGTAGATTGTACAACAAGAGCATAAAACGAGCCTTTTTACCCGAGACGTTCATATAGCCACCCGAGGCGGTACGACGAGGATGGATAGACACGTCGAGGGGAAAATAGGTTTAATGCTCGGGTTTTACACTCTACTTTTCACTTCGATGGCGAGAAAATGGAATAGCAACAGTGGAAACAATTGTCCACTTACTATGTACCTTTTATTGTTCATGCATTATTTCGATTGGTTTTAGTTTTATAAAAAAATTAAAATATTAAAAAAACATGTATAGTATAACTTCTTAGTTTGTGGCTGTTTACACCTGATTGCCTTGGTCTTAGACGAAGATTTTATTTTATGCACTTAATATTTAGAGCATAAAAAGTAATTTAAACCTACCTAGACCAGACACAGACCTAGCATAAATACGAACTTTACGAGCATGAGAAGTGAAAAATATAATATTCTTTGTATCGAAAAGTATGAGACTACTCCCACTAGCACGTTTCGTAACCAACCGTCGCCGTCGCATGTTATTTCTACGTTTGACATTCCATCCGTCTGACACGTTCCTAATACGGTCATGGCATGACACGGTGTAATGTGCGGAGACCTTAATTCGAATTCATTTGTTAGTTCTTTACCTCAAAAGCATAAATTCCTTGTAGCGATTCACCGAATCGCATTACACCTCGAACTAACAAAATTTCAATAGTCTTGTACTTAACGCAATTTTTCGCGTAGCTGTTTACATTAGTATAATTAATTTGTAGTATCTCATTTTTCGTGTAGTATTTTACCCCAGACGCATTTAGCCGCGATCGATGTTTGCTTGGGACTTTATTTAATTTGACGCGTTAGTTCATGTTTGCACTAAAATACACAATACACGGTGGAGGTGAAATGAGACTAAAACTAATAGCGACTAAAAAAAACACGATTGAAACACAACGCGATACTTTAAAGCACGATCGAGGTGAAATGTGACTGTAATAAATCAATGAAACACGACGAGTACGAGACAACAACTGGTTTATTTATTTCCTTTCGAGGGTGACTTCCAATCATAATTTAAATCTACCCACAACAGTGACTAAAATTTATAGCGACTAAAAAAATAAACAATTGTGTGTACCTACGGTCGAGGTGTCAATGCGATTCGGTGAATCGCTACAAGGACTTTAAGGAGGAATTTATGCTTTTGAGGTAAAGAACTAACAAAATGTGTGAATTTCATTTCGTTCCATCTGAAAACCAAAACGTATCAGAATAGCAGTGATAAATAATTCAATTAAGTACAGTCGAGTTCATAAACTTGTGAGCAAAAATTGTATCAAAAATATTTGAACACGACTCTACGCCGTTAACAATAGAGTCGAATTTCTGCTCACAAGTTTATGAAATCGACTGTACACAAAAAAATAACTCATCATAAAAAAATCATACCGTCAACAAAAAAAAAACAAGACGTTACTAGCAACTGTCCGCAACGATACCGGAACCGATCCCGCGACGGACGCGCCGCCGGAAACGGAAATAGAGAGAACACCTCCAACGGAGCTCTGGCGTGAGGATATTCCCAATAGTGGGGGGAAGGAGTGGCATACGAAAATAGCTCGCGGCATGGCATTGAGTGAAGGGTTGGCGTAGGCAGATAATACAGAATGTTTGCTTTAATAAGTACAGTCAAACCATTTCGGTTCCTAGGCCACTATGGCACCTTCTCATAGTTAATCATTTTGTTTTACTATAACATTATTATCGAATGACGTTGAATATCATTACGACACGGTGGTGGCCTAGAGGTCTTTGGTAGTTCAGCTATTCGGCGGGCGAGAGAAAGAGAAAGAAGTGGTGAAGACGATTGTGATTACAAGTGTGTTAGACAATAAGGCCCGGAGGCCGTATTGCCTAACGCTTCTGACGCTCGCAATCGCAATCAAATGACAGATTTCGCATACTAAAACTGTCATTTGATTGCAATCGCGAGGGTCAGAAACTTTAGGCAAACAGGCCTCGGCCTTCACGTCGCAATGACACATTACAAGCAGATGTGGACTTTAAATAATACGGGTACGATTCTGCATGTGTCCGAAATGGCGCTTCTATGAAACCATACCCTAAAGGCACGATAGCAAAACATGTGCGGAACACAAATCAATCTAATACATTGCTAGTGGCTAAAACCTCTGATAGATTTCCGATGCGTGCTATCTCCCCGGTCTTATGTACATGTATGTTGGGCTTTGCCTGTGGTATAACATATTTACATACACAGCTACGATGCACCGCTGAAATCGATGCATTGTTGTCTGAACTAGAAACGTTGATTTCATCAATTCTCAACTAAGGTTCAAGAAGTGCAAAAGCGTCTGGTCGACACAACTGGAGACCAAAGGGCTGCCAGCTAAATACCTCTCTCAACGAAACGCCATCGCCATTCAACGAGGGAATGCAGTGCTGCCAGCCTTTTGGGCACCATGCCACGGGGGCCTTTTTTAAGATTTAATTTAGTTGGTATTAAGTTTTCACACACGCACACACACACACACACACACAAACATCACGCCTGTATTCCCAAATGGGGTAGGCAGAGCACACGAAACGTAACCGCTTCGGAGCCACTTTTAGCAATTTTAAGTTTAAAGTTTAGTTTAGTTTAAGTTGGATATTAAGTTTATAGTTAAGTTTTACTTATGGTTATTTTTTCTTAATATGTGTATTCTTATTTTATAAAATAAAGATATATTATATTTCATTTAAGATTGTATGTATATAAGTACAAGATAAAAGTTAATAAGATAATGCCTATATATTAAATTCAGTACTTTTACTGCTTAAGACGAGGTAAAGTATAAATAACTCAATTATTTTCGATCACAATAAAATGGTAAAATCAATAACGCGAATAGTCTGGAAAAAGTAATGATGGTTGATTATCATATTTATGAATCGATAATCGTCTTTTATGTGCCGTATGCGATATTCGTTTCAATCGTAGTTTGAAAATAACTTCATTCATATTTATTTATAAGAACTCAATACAACACGTAAAATGAATACATGTGATACATATTTAGAAGAAACAAAAAAAAACAAGGATATTGTTTTTTTAATTAAAAAAAACTAGTTAGTAGTAACTGTGGGCGCCAAAAGCCTGATTTTGTTTGGCATTTCCACTATCTTCTAAGACACACCGTTTACATACTTAAAAACTATATTGAATCAAAATGTACAAAAAAATATCACTACTATCTTTGTTATAATTTTGAAACGTTTCAATACTTATGCGAAAGTTTGTTAGTATGTTTGACATTACTCTCTTATGTTAAAACAGTTCGACTGTTATTACGATATCATTGGCACACAGCATATATAACCCCGATTAGCACAGCTTACTTTTTGTCCGACAAACTACTAAATAATTAATTAAGTTTATAACAATTGTTGATTTTGTTAGAACTGTTGGACGGGCATACCCAAAATCTACTTATCCCATTATATCTGTTATTTCTGATACTCCTCAGACTTGCTGCTTGCCTTTTCAACCCTTATTCATAACGGTAGACCAACATATTTCCGTAACAGGGCACGTCAGTCAACCTCGAGCCGCCACCGAACGTCAGCCTACCGTAATATCACAATAGTCCAGGGGGTACACTAACCTACATTGTTGTGAATACAGTGGACAGTTTAGAATAGAAAAAAGGTTATAAGGGCGACCGGTCGCGATCAGCGCCAGCCGGCGACTGGGGCTCGCGGCCCGTAGGGGGGCGGGATGGGGGGTATGAATAGGTACTAATTGACAAACAAGGGTGTATAACAATTTCTTAGATCATGGGGTAGATACGGTGAGAGAAAGAATTGGGAAAGGACGTGTTAACGTAGTCAGTCGATAACGCGGCAGAGTACCCCGGTAATCAAAACCACTTATATAATACCTTTAGACAAGAAGTTCTTATATTTGTTAATTTATTTGGGGTTTGGAGACTAAGAAAACGCGTGTCTTAGAGTTTTAGCCTTGATGATGACTGATAAGATGACTATTTATTGCATACAATCTAAACAAAACATTTTGCTATTAATTTTTAGCCGTAGATGGTTCATATAAAGCCTAGTGATTCGATGACCTCTCAAGCACAGGGTCGTGGGTTGAAGTCTGGTGTCACACCTCTGATTTTTTCGGAATTAATGTGCAAAATTACATTTGAAATTTACCATGCTGAAATATGTAACATCTGATAGCATTATGAACGGTTGTGTTGCTCTGAAGATGAGCTCTGGTTGAGTTCGAAACGAGTTAGTGTAGTGTGGTGGTCTGATGGTGGTGTAGGAACTGCATGATCACACATTTCTAAGTATTTGTTTTAGTTAATTTTCTGTTATTTCCTTGATTCAATTCGAAAAATCTTCCACTTATAAAAATCTCTCGCTTATAAAAACAATACAATTAATCCGAGCGAATGAAAATGGCTCTTTGCGTAAAAATAAATCAAATTAATGCTGTTGATATAAATGAACACAATTTCTCGGAAAGCCAGAGTTCAGAAGCGACTATGATATTAAAATTTGATAACCTTTACGGTATCGTAAAGTACAGTTTGACGGGTCACAAGATTATATCGCTTGGGATTTTAAGCGTTTCATCGCTGTTTGGTTTCAGATGCAGAAAAACTCATGTAGCTAGGAGACGAGAAAAAAAAAACAAAAAAGTACTTACTCCTAAACATTTACAGCCTTATTCATAAAAAGTTAGAGCCTCCTTGAAGGCTCTTGAAGGCCCGATGCTAAAAACATGATTCATAACGTCTGTTAGCGCTAATCAGTCGATCAAGGCTCTGCTAAAGTTAGAGGACCGTAGACCCTCCTTTATCTCTCTGCTAAGTCACAAAATGCCGCCACAAGTTTGAACAGCTGACTTTGACTAGAGCAAAACCATAGGTACCGAAGATATTTATAGTGAAGGCAGGGCTACGCAGATTAAAAAAAAACAGGAAATTTATTTTCAGGAATTTGTATTTATAAATCCTCTAAATTAGCAACAATAAATTAACAATAAATATGAAAAAAAAAGGATGATTAACATAATTATGGCTTTTTGCACAACATAAACATGCGGATCGGAAATGGCGGGAAAACAAACATCTCGCTTTTTATTTTTTTTCCTGGTAATTTGCTGTCACTGCTGTCAATTTTTTTTAATTATCGATTAGGCCATTTTTTGTCTTTGATTTGTCAAGGTGGCCAACATAACGCGTCTAATCCGTCTATCAGCAGCTCAACAACTAGCAGACTGCTAGCAAGCGTTTATGAATCATACTTCTTGACAACCGTCTAACAAGCTTAATCAGTCTGCTAAGTAACAGACCGATCAAACCTCAATTAAGGATTTTTTATGAATAAGGCTGTTAGTGTCTGCTACAGATATGCACCTTATTGTTATATTAATACAATACAATGGACCCTTTGTTGGACACCTACACATAGTAAGCAGTATAGAAAATACAGTTAAGGCTGACCAGATTTATAGAAAAGCCTCGCCATATTGCGGAAAACCAATAGAACTAATTTCTTGCACTGGTAACACTAAATTCAAATGTTATCTGTCTATTGCTGTCAAAGTTTAACGTTGTTTGCGCGTGGTATTTTAGTCTTATTTTCAAACATAGCACTAGAGGAGGAATTTTGCGGCCACGTCAGTTATTAATTTTCGAGTTTACAGAAGAAAGTAATTATAGCTACTTAAGTATTTTTACTCCTTACTCATTAATAGGTGCTGTATGTTAGGTAACTAGGTAGCCGAATGTACAGAAGCCAATATGTTTTAAATAAAACAAGTAATATATTACTTACATACATTACCTCGGCATATTTTGAGAATATATAATTAATACTTTTTCTAAATTTGTTACAGTCAACTTTTTACGCATTATTCAATTTTGATATTACATTATTTCGACATAACGGATTAAAATACTAGGTAATTTATAAATACTTAGTACGGATACTAGTAATAATGTATTTTTTGTTTGTAAACGTTTAACATGCCCGCAAAATGCCTCCTATAGTGCTATGTTTGCTTATTTTGTGCGTTACTATGCCGAAGATTATCCATAGCCTTGGAAGGAAAATAATTCACAATGTATATGTCATGCGTTTCTCATAGAAAAAGTCTGAAGGATTAGAAAATATTCCTTAAAATAACATCACCGACACTGCTGTCAATATGACTGGTAGGTATCGTATAGTAAGTGTAAAGAATGTTGCAATATAAAACGTAAAAGTGCTGACCTCGCGTCAGGTTTTTTTTATATTCCCGGTCAGCCTTTAGGTACATATATAGACATTTTCCAAGGTAAGCAATAGCCAGCCTTATCGCTTCAGAACGATCTTCCAGGCAACCTTTACAATAGACAGAAGTAAGGAATAGATTTTAGCAGGCATTTACAGCAGATTACTAATGAGGAATATCTTCCGTGTCGACATGACGAACACAACCCTAAAAAATACACCAATATCGCTGGCCACTTGATTCCTATCTTCAGAACATGACATTACCGACCCCAGAACTTTCTAGGCAAATAGGACACCGACCTCTCCTATCTTAGGGTCTTTGACGACACGAGATACTAAGCTAATAAATCTTGTTGGAGCGAAGGGAATACTGGCCTATTAGGCGAAATACTCTGACAGAATCCGTTTGGGCACAAACTCGTTTCCTTTTATGATATCTGATTCGATTCCCACAGAGTTGTCTAAATTATTTGCGCGGTGTTACCGTGTTAGCGATAACATGCATGTCAAAAGTGCACTAACTATCATCATCCCAGCATATATACGTCCCACGGCTGGGCACAGGCTTCCTCTCACAATAGGAGAGCTTGGGCCGTAGTTCCCACGTGGCCCAATGCGCATTGGGAACTTCACACGCACCATTGAAGCAAGTTTGTACAGGTTTCCTCACGATGTTTTCCTTCACGCAAAGCTCGTGGTAAATTTCAAATGTAATTCCGCACATGAATTTCGAAAAACTCAGAGGTGCGAGCCGGGTTTGAACCCACGACCCTCTGCTTGAGAGGCGATAGGTCAAACCACTAGGCCACCACGGCTTAACTATGAGTTGATTTATTTATTTATTTGTAAATAAAAAATTACAGCATTACAGTCACAACCAATGCGATGTAAAATTCATTTTCAAAAAAAAACCACTGAATCCGATCACCGCAATCCGATTCACGACGGCAATGACACATGCATGTTGTTTATTTGGTACCTAATAATATTAAAAGAAAGAAAGAAAAAATTGATTCGTGACATGGTAAGAATGGATAAGAATGAAAAAAAAAATAGTAAAGCATGTCACGAAATGGTCCCAATTCAGCAATCTGCCGGTCTTGCGAACGGCGCTGGTCTTCCTTTGGGATTGTTGTCTTGTGTTGTGAATAAATGTATTTTCTTTCTTTCCTTCTTTAAAAAAAAACATACATAAACTAACCCCGATTTAGTTTAAAGCTCATCCTAGGACTTGTAGGCTTTTTTAAATCTCGATTTAAAAAACCAGCAGTGACCAGCAGTGGTGTAGCGGTATAGCACGCGGTACGGAATACCGAGGACCTGGGTTCGATTCCCAGTGCTGGTCTTATTTTTCTGGTTTTTCTGTGCATCTATATTTCAGTTTGTATTTTCAATCTCGATTTAAGGCTTAAACTGACAGTTCTTGTATGAATCTGACAGGACTTAAAACCAATTAAACCTAGATTAAAAAGCCTGCAAGTGGACGTTAGTATTGCCAACATGTATGAAACTGCCAAGTTAATCTAGGTTTAGCGACTAAGTTTTAAATTAATATTTTCTTACAAGACTATATTTTTTCATCGCGGTGGTTTTAGATA